>NC_056728.1:1447093423-1447318916 GCF_019279795.1 Protopterus annectens
CTACTGCAATATAGCAATCTGTTTCTGCTGGTCCTTAAAGTCTTATTCTTGATGAAAAAACTCACACATACTCACTTCTGTGGTGTCAGGCTTGTCTTCCTGTAACTCCCCATCCCTACCTTGTATGAGTGATGATGACTGTGCCCTATTCCTTGCATACTTTTTTGTGAATTTGGGTTTCCTATGTCTGCTGCACAGAGTGGATAACTAATGCTTACTTAGTCAGATAGTTGGTTTAATAATATGAATTGCAAAAAAAAAAGTTTAATTGGTAATTATTTTTTCTCTTCTCATTTGTAATCGGTTGGCTATTCACTTCTTGATCCTCATTGTATTTGTTGTATTATTCTTAGTAACGCAGTCAGAATAGGTAGTTAATTATTGCTTGCTGCTGTACTTGTGCAAATTATGCTAACACTGACCTGCTCATTGTTGGTTAGTCAACAGAAATGCATGATGTATAGTATGAGGCAGAATCACACACCTATGTGTGTGTGTGTGTGTGCGTGTGTGTGTGTGTGTGTGTGTGTGTGTGTGTGTGTGTGTGTGTGTGTGTGTGTGTGTGTGTGTGTGTGTGTATGTGTGTATATATATATATATATATATATATATATATATATATATATATATATATATACACATACATAAATTAATCAATCATGAGTTAATGCTGACATTTATGTACAAATGAGCCATGTTTCATCTTACTGACATAAATATTTGCATATGGGATAAATAATTTCTGTGTATCTTTTTTTAAGTTCAGCACTTACCTTGTTAGTACTATTCCAAGGCAAACTACCTTTCATTAAGTGATAGTTTATCAAACTTCAAACCTCGAGAACAAAGCAGCCTACCCTGAATTTCTCTCAAGAACTGTGTGCAACCATGTTACTAGCTACAGAGAGGATGCTGTACCTACTAGAAGTAAGCCCTGAATTAGCCACAGAAACAAACCACCCTTGTGGCATCTCAAATTAAACAGGATATAAAGCAAAAGGGAAAAAAATGATGGTAAAATCAAGAAAGGTAGTTCCCATTAAGATAAAAATTCTCTTGTCAAACTAAATATACAACCAAGTTGGTTAATTAGGTCAAACATAACCAATTTTGAAGTTAATATGGCCTCACAGGTGAAATATAACAATAAAGGCATTATTCAGCTTTATCAGAAACTTCAAGGGCAGCAGACAGCAATGTGCTGGACTGGTGGTGAATGGTAACACATTCACTGAACCTGGTGATATAGCAAACGTAAGCAGACAGATTCAATTCCAAGTTTACCCCACTAGTACCCCAACCATCCACCAATAAATACCTTTAAACATAATCCCTCTAACTATAACTAGGGAGCATGTACTAATTAGGTCACTAAGAAAATGGATTAGGGGATAAGAGAATGGATGAGGGGAAAGTGGTGCATACTTCCTCCCTTGATCTGGCTAACCCATTTGACAGAATACCCCACTCAGGCATTGTCAAGAAACTTACGTAACTAGGCATAAATCTCTTTATAACATGCTAGATAGAGAGCTGGCTCATGCATGGGACTGAAGAGGTTAGGATTGATGACACCACTTCCACAAAGAGGCTGGTCACCAGTGGAGTCCCTGAGTGTTCTGTGCCAGGCCTGCTTCTATTTGGCATCTACTTCTCAGTGGTCAAAGCCAATAACAAAGGCCTCTGGCTGACCAAATTAACAGAGAGTTGCAAACTGAGATCAATCATTGAATCCTCCTAAGATAAGAACACCCTTCAAGAAGGTCTAACACTGACAAACACTTGTTACCAAAGCCATGGATTAAAACTCAGTGCCAAGAAATGCATTACAGTATCTTTTCTCTGACTTCCCAAAATGTACTAAATGCATTGTATTGTCTTTTGGGAAGTCAGATACATTGGGTAACTGCATCATCAATAAAACATACCTAAAAGTTTCTTCACTTATCAGGGAGCTGGGAACTCATGTGATAGTAACCTAGCCTTAGACCAATATGTATCCAAGTTAGTAAGAAAATCCTTCTATGTTGCTCACCTTATAAGTAAGGTCTAGGCATCTAGGTCCACAGAGATCATCATACCACTGTACTCTGCCTGCATCACACCCATCACAGAGCATAATGCCCCCTTTGGTAAGTACATGACCAGAACCATGCAGCAACTGGAATGCCTACAAAGATTTCTTACGAAAATAATACATGGAGTAAATGTCCTACTCTGATCACTTCAAAACTCTGTCTCTTTACTGTATATCATACACACTGCTTAGAAGTGATCTCTGGAGTACTAGGCATCCCTGGACCCTGTTTTGATAAACATTTTGCACATCCACAAAACAAACAGCAGCAGAAGGCCTAAATTTTGCTTGTGCCATAAATATGACATTTTGCAGAGTCAGATATGTTTCTCAGATAATTCCCATTATCTGGAACAGGCTCCACATCTATGTGAAACAAAGTTCCGCCATAAACCTATTTTAAGCATAACTGGAAATTCATCTCTGGTCTGCTGTCTATGTCTCTGATGGACAGAGGTAGTCAATAAATTACCCCCTATATAAATTAAATTTGTGGGTCACATTTTGGTTGCAAGGCTAGCTTTATAAAGGCATTAGTGATCATTAGCCTGTTATACACCTATGTTACTGTATCTGCTATACATAACGCTATGCATACAGTACCTTTGTTTCCACTGGGATAGGATCTCTGCAATTTCCCTGGGGCCTCAGATGAGGAGGCTAGAGTTTGCATATTTCCTCTAGTGTATCCTTGTCTACCCTGTATTGCCTACAATTTCTGTACCATGCAGACCAAGGCAAGTGAAATGGAGTTTGAACACCCTTCATCTTCTCAGTCATGGTATGGCAGCAACAGCAGCAGTAGCAGTAGCAGTAGTGGTACCTTGAATAAAAGCCTGTTGCATATACAGGTCAATGAAGGCAGCAGCAACTCCATAGCTTTTTTTTTATAAGTGGCTTTGTAACAATAATCAAAAGAGTTTTGTATTTCAGTCTCAAAATGGAGCACTGAATTTACATGCTCTCTTTATATGTGCCTGAATAGTTCTCCCTTGTTGGATTGATTAATTAGTATGTATTGCATCTACTCATGGCTTCATTAGCATATTGTGTCACACACCCTTGTTCGCAGGGTGTGCATGAAGTGCAGAGCTGCATAATGAATTCCACATAGCGATGTGCACATGATAGCAGCACTAAGTGCAGGTGTTCATGAATCCAGCGCACTGCCTCTTCTGTTTAGAAAAGCCTACTACCTAGCAGCATATATAAATTATTCTCTATGTTTTCTGCTTCATGAAATAAAATGTGCATTATGCTTTCAGCAAAATCCCTGTTTATTCTGCACATTATTTCTTAAAAGCTGTAATCTTTGTAATAAATTCTTCCAGTTTTTATGTCTATTTCCTGGTTTGACTTGACAACATCTTTGTTTATAAATGCTGTCAGAATACAACTAATCTTAATGGAAATGACATTTCTCCCTCTCCCAGAGGCTTATCATTTTATTATCAGCTCAAAAAGAAAAAATAAAACTGCACAAGCTTATAGAAGGTCTAAGTTGACAAAAATAACAAAAGGCTGGTAAAGTGGCATTTTCAGAGAAAGATGCTCAGCTTTAAGCACAGGTGACTTAGACTGGTTCACAGTCAGTTTAAGTCCCCTCACCTAAGGTTTGCCTTTAAGTCTTACCACCACAAGAGCCATATAATGTCATTATACGTATGAAGTATTTTCATCTTGGAAATCTAAGGTAAGATTAAGATTTTGTCAGTCTGCTACTTGAGGTGTGACTAATCCCTCAGAAGATGTACATAGTTCACAGAGGAATGAGGGAATTGAGATATGACACTCTTGTGGCTGTGTAACTAACAGTCTTTTTGATTACACATGAGAATCCTAATATCTGAAAACCTCAAATATTCCAGTACAACCTTATGCCACAGACCTGAAGCATTAAGGTTTCCTATAAATCCAGTCATCTTAGATTGCTGCTTGCTTTTTCATTTCCAATTCCTGTCAAGATAAATGTGAGTAGAATACAAGGGAGGAAATACTGTGTGTTCCTACTTCTGCAGTTACACTGGAAGATGTTGTTTTCCTTTCAGCTTTTCCCGATTAGGGGTCACCACAGCGGAACTCCAGTCCGTTAATGATTGGCAGTCGATTTTTATGGTGCCGAGGTGCCAGCCAAAATGCAGACAACAAAAAGAATTAAGAAACCTGTCAGAAATTGCCCTTGCCCACTGCTTGATGATTGTTCTCAGTTTAGAAGAAGACAACACACGATTTGTATGTATTCTGACAGCATGCAGTGCAGACTTGTCTAAGTAAATACACACACACACACACACACACACACACACACACACACACACACACACACACACACATACTTTTTTAATGTGCCTTGAAAGTGAGAAATGTAACAATTATATCTGACAAATTATATTTACAATATATTGTCATGGTGCTTAATATTGCACTTCTAATAATGCCCAGAAACTAAACCTGGTGCAAACAGGCCCACTTTAGGTATTAGTGGTTTGTGAGACTGCATGAGATGGAGGTTTAGTGCATTATACCTTGCTAATGTGCGTAAGACCGTGAGCAGGCAGTGTTCACATTTCTCTGTTGTGCACCTTTAATAAAGAAAAATACAAGACAGGAGACTGGAATACAGCCATGAAACTAGAAAAAAGAGGCTAACATATATAACTTACTAAGCTCAGAAAACTTCAAATTTACCAAACCTCATACAATTTTTTTTATTTATTGCAGATCTAATTTTCCTGTAATGCATAGAAATGGAAGATTTATACCTCAATGAAGACATGCATTTAGGCTAAGTGGCCCTTTTCTTACCAGGTAAGTAAGGTAAGCATGACTGATTCTGTAATTTAGCAACTATGTTCTTAATTCTGTTACTTAAATGAAGTCAGACAGTAACAGCTTACATAAGATATTGTAAACGTAGTTGAGTCTAATAATTAGGTTGCATAAGCATATATTATGCCAAATTTGCTTAACACACAACTAATCACAACAGATTGCCATTTTGACCATCTTTATTGAATATAATCATATTTTTGTACCACTCAAAGAATACATATGCAATGGCAGTATACTCAACCAATATATAATACTGCCTTTTTCACCAAATAGCATAAAGAACACCCCCCCCCAATGACCTTGACCATGCCAAAAACCTCTTGCACTTTTACTTACAGAAGTATAGCTTCTACTCCCACTTGTACTCACAAACTTGGACAAAATGTCCCCCTATGCCCAGGAAAGCAGGGGAAATAAAAAGGGGGTAAATTCTGCCCCAGATCAGGAAAACTGTAGGAGGTAGGATGGGAGTGTGGGCAATCCCTCATGGTTTCACTGAAATGTGGTGAACCACCCAGTATCCTGGCTTAAAAAGCTCAGACATGCTCCCCAGCTCATGGACCTGGCACAAACAGCTCCATGGCATGAAGTACATTTGGACCAAATCTGCTTATAACACAAATAACTACAAAAGATTGCCAATGTGACTTTATTTATTGAATATAATCATATCTTGTGTACCCTTTACAGAATGGCTATGCAATGACAGTATATACAGCCAACATATAATACTGTCTCTTTAATCAGGTGGCATAAAGTACTAACTACCCCCCACCAGGTGACTTTCCCCATGCTAAAAACCTCTTCATATGTTTATTCACAGGAGAACAGCTTCTGCACCCACTCGTACTTACAAAGTCTAACTAAATGGCCCACAATGCCCAGGAAATTGGAAGGGAGGAAGCAAAAAGGGATGAAATTCTGTCCCACATTGGCAAATCGGGTATCTAGGTCCTCAAACTTTCCTTGCCAAACTTGTAGCCTAAATGAAAGCAAAGATTAAACTGAATTCTTAACCACTTTCCCCTACTTTTTCTTTTATTAGTACAGGTTAGAATACCTTTTAAAGAACCAAGGTAAAATTGAATTCAGTAATTCATAACCAACATCAGGCAAATGCACACCATCTGGATGGAAGTAAAGTGGATCTTGGTCTTGCATGTCCCTGTGATCAGCTACATGAAATCCCAATGCTGGAGCTGCACAACCAACTCTACGGTTCACAAATTACCACACCGTCTCTGCCACTTGAGTTTAAGTCAGTTTGGACCAATAACGTCCTTGGATGATGGCTGAACAACAAATGACAGCCCCAGGACAAATAGTCTAATCCAAAAACAACATCTTAAAAACTTCAGACAAAAGATACCACTCAGGCAAAAGTTTAATGTCATTGCCCAGTAAGTAAAACAATATCTAATGTAGAATCCAAATCTGATGAATCAGGTCTTGAAATTTAGGTAAAATCTGCCAGCAGAGCAAACCTGGGTGGCCCCCCAGACCACTTTGACTGAAGATGTACCTAAAGCTAAATTGGGATTATTGGGATGAACTGATGCTCTCTTGCCTGCTAGTAAAATGTAGGAATGACCAAATAAAACTGCACATCCTACACCTGAAAAAGAAATAGATATCAACATCTAAAACACATCATAAATCAGATGTATTTCAAAAAAACATTAGAAGACCAACTCCTGACTCTCTTTATGACCTCAATCTATTGTCCCTCCTTAGCGAGATCAGTAGCTCTACCAATATAAAGGGAGTGAGGTAATATACCCAGGCTAGGCAAGTTTTGGATCTGCAGCACGTTAAGAAGTACAGTTTAAAGCATGCTGATAGTGATATTTCTGTACTTGTGTTCTTGAAAAACTGTGTTTGCAAATAGGGGAATGCAAGTTAAAAAGGGTCTTGCCCCACTGAACCAGACACAGTAATAAGTAAAAGCACATATGTAGTTTACTTAGGTGACCCAGGGACTATTCCTCCCTTTTAGATCGACGGAGCCAAATTGAAACAGTACTGTAAAGGAGATAAATATCTACCTTAAACGAAGCAGAAGTTCTCCTGCTCTGAATGCCCCCAATATATCCAGGTAACTGATGTAACATATAGAGTGAGTAGCTGTGCAGTAATATGTAAAATGCTATCAGTAATAACCAGTAACAACTTTCTGTCAATGGGATGACAGTGATTCACCACGAACCTCAATGTCTTTCCCAACTGGGTACCAACCAATCTTTGGGAAAATCTGGGAAACCTAACATTTTTTGCCCAAAACCAACAAAATAATAGGTGAATATGAAATGCCTTGACTGCTTTGTTATGTACACACCTGGAAACAAAGAAACTGACAGATATTAAAGGAAGAGCAACTTCTTAAGTTTGGAGATAACCCTTCTAAAAACTGGGGAAAGGAGGCAATAAAAGACCCATAAGCTCTACTAGTTATGGCTGACCAAGACAGTGAAATAAGTCAAGCTGCTAATCTTTGTTAATTGTCCAGAAACAGTCTGGAATTCTTGCAGGGTTTCTTATGCTTCTGTGGTCTGCTGTCTGAATTTCATGGTCTGCAACTGAAAAAGGCAGTCTGCTAATATATTGGTTTTCCCTGGTATGTGCAATGTTCTAAATAAATGTATCCTCAAAACCTGTAATTCAGATATGTTGTAACAATAAAACTCCATCTTACTATGAATGAGTAGGTTACCCCAAACAAGAATTACTGTCCAAATGTGCATAAGCTTGAGGAATGTGATATTCTTCTATGGATCTGCTTTGGAAACTCAAACTTTCAAAACATAGACCATAGCAGTGAAGTTTTGAAAGTTCAAAACTTTAATAAAAAAATACAACTTTTTCATGTTTATGCAAGAAGGCAAGCCCCCCACACCCCTTGCTTATTAAATATACCAATTCCAAGATTGCACTAGAGTGAACAGAACTGTAAATTTCCCATTCTGTGCTGTACAGCTATCTCCATTTAAACTGTTCAAAGTTTCAAAAGTTTGATCTTATGGTCTCAACCATATGAAGTTCAAAATTTTGAAACTTTAAGCTCCCAAAGTAGATCTCCTTCCATACATGTGAGATCCAAGAAATAGGCCGGGGGGGGGGAGAAACCCATCTATTTTGGAAATAAGCTTCCATGCTAAAGACTTCTGCTGCATCAGTAAATAATTGTAACACAGCTGAAGAAACCATGTCCATTTGCCAATACACAATACCAATGTTGTTGATGTGTCTTTTGGCTTTTCCCGGTTAGGGGTCGCCATAGCGGAACTCCGGTCCGCTAATGATTGGCAGTAGATTTTTACGTGCTTAGTTGCCAGCTCTGATGCACAACCTTCAATGAAGGTACGCCCATTCATGCATGTCTCCACACAGAAGAAGCTCTAGCTGTGAATTGAACAGGACAACGTCTTACTGTGAGGCAACAACGCTACCGCAGCACCACCACCACAGTCAATACCAATGTAGTGTAATAAAAAGATTATCAATATGCATAGATGTTTTCTAACTCTTTCGGTCACTCTTACCCAGTAGTGTTTTAGCTTACCTCATTTTCAAAGAGTAGCCAGCCGTTAGATAAATGATCTCTCCTGGGAAATCATCCAGCAAGCAAAGTTAAGCAAACCCAGAAGTTCCATGACTTGCAGGATCCTAACTTTTTTTAAAACATAGGAATTGGCCTGCTGAACAGCTTTCAATCCTTTGCCACTTCACTGAAATTTGCAAACCTCCCACTATCCATGCTCAAATAACTCAGACCCTTCCACAGCTTTTGGACCTGGCACAAACAGCTCTGCAGTGCAAAGTACTCTTTTAACTTTATATAAACCATATATGGTTTGTCAAGATTGGTGATTTACGTATCTAGCTAAGCAGTATCCACCTGATGCGGATCAGACATTTATGTTATGTCACATTTGTTTAAGTATTGCACACTGTCAACTCTGACACTAAAAGTGAAATAAAGAAAGGCAAAGAAATGGAATTTGAATACAGTCAATGGGTTCATAAATGTGTTAAGATAAATATTTTCATTCATAATGGTGAACTGAATATGGTCAATATTGTGTAGAATTTTGTCTTCTTCCCAGAAATAACCTCCTAATTACCTGTTTAAGTACTCCTCTTCCACCTACTGATAGATTATCAGTCTATCTCTCTCAAAACTGTTTTGTATTGTCATAAGTTTAAGTTTCTTTAGGGTGTGTGTGTGTGTGTGTGTGTGTGTGTGTGTGTGTGTGTGTGTGTGTGTGTGTGTGTGTGTGTGTGTGTTCGTGCACCCATGTGTGTTTCAGTGTGATCGCTTGCATGCATGTGTATAATAAAGAATGATTTATACTCTTTCTCCACTCACTGTTGTGCGACCCCAAAGTTGGTATACAGCTGGGGTATAGGAGCTGCAAGGGGTGCTTGCATCCCTTTAAATACATTGGTTTTGGATGAGGTTGGATTTGTTGAGATTTTATGTTTAAATATTTTTAAGTTTAGATCTTTTTTTCCAATATTTAGTGTTTAGATATTTGTGAGTTGAGATAATTTTAAGTATACTCATTAAATATGCATATATATATATATATATATATATATATATACACACACACACACACACACACACACACACACACACACACACACACACACACACACACACACATATACATAGAGAGAGAATGAGAGAAGAGGTGCATTGGAACTGTGGAGTGTTAAAGTCCTGCTCATAAATAATAATAATAATAATAATAATAATAATAATAATAATAACAATAATAATCATAGTATATAAAAAAAACAGAAAGCACTTTTTATACTCACATTGTGCTACTTGTTCACAGTGTGCAGTCAGTGGGAATTTATGGTATCAGCTTGTTATACTAAACAATTGATTAAGGTCAGGAAGGAGGCATATTGTATCATATGCATATAAAAATAATAGCAGATTGATTCATAAGAATATAATATAAAATGATATTAATACAGATAATATAAGGGTAGGTTGGGGAGTTTGTGGGTTCATTACAAGTTGCACTGGGTTAATTTATTTTCATTTTGTAGGATGGCATCCATGCAAGACTTGAGAGGAAATCCAGTCCTATGCAGCTAAGTTCTTCTAAATGTTGGCTTCAACATCCTAAGGCCAGTTTGAGCAGTTAAGGTAGACCAAAGGGTGGAGGAAAAAAGCAGATTATTGTCAGAATGCTTCTAGAGGGGAGTAAAGATGTCATGGAAGATGAGAGTAGGAATGAATTTCAGTGGAAACACATTCAGAGGCAGGTAATGGGGCAGTCATAGGAGGGAGTGAGAATTTGATGGATGAGACTGTATCAGAAGGATATGTGGTGGTCTGTTGGACTGTTGGAGCTTGATGTAGAAAGAAGAATGCATTTACAACAACTTTTAACTGTGTGGATGAGTTCAATGATTTAGCAGTTCAAGGACAGCAATGGACATCTGTGGCAGGTTCAGGCATGTTATAACCAGGCAACAGTTTGCTTTAGTTTCCATTAGAACAGTGGGTGAAGTGGGGACAGGACAGGTGTCTCTGATACTATAAGGAAGATACCAGGTGGGGTTACCAGAGAAAACTGGGGGGCATAAAGTTTTCATTACACCACACATTTTACTTGCCATTAAAGGGAAGATGGCTGGAGGACTTTATGGACTTATTTAACTTGTTGAATGTAGATGGGGTGCAGAGGATAGCAGAAACACCTGCTTCTAAAGACTTGACATTGGCCTTTACTGCCTTTGAAAAATGTAGGCAGGCATAGTTTCAGGCTAGATCAATGGATAATTGGTTACTGGGTTTTGTTTATTACATGGATGTTGTTATTCTTGACCATAACTGAGGCCAAACAGTTAAGGGGTGGTAGTGTTTGGATGTGGTATAATCAGAAGTTCAGAAAACAAAGAGGTGCACACCTCGCATAGGTGGGATTGTAGGCAAGTGGATACCTGGTCGGGTACCATGATAGATAAGCTGTTGGTGGTAGTTAAAGGACTACAAGAAGTGGAGGAAGATGGTTCAAGAGTTTGCTTGGCTTTTAATGCTGGGAGGTGTGTGTGGTCTGTGTGCAAATTCACTCATGATCTTACTGAGGGGATGTCATAGAGGTGTAAGTTGCTGGTAAAAGGAAAGGAATCAGTCTTCCTCTCAACCATCAACTGAGGTTATACTCAAATAAGAAGTCACTCAAGAGGATGTTGTACTATCCCAATGAGGGCTTTAAGGATCGAAGTTTGGAAATGAGATACTGTACCCATCTCTGTAATAGATGCAATTTCTGTAGATTTCTGGATATTACCAGTTGTTTCTAACACCCAGATTATGGAACTACACATAGATTTAATGCTGTAGCAAACTGTAATTCGCAAAATGTGGTTTATCTGGCCATCTACAATGTCTGTACACCCTTCTATGTGGGAAAAAAAATAGGAAACTCAGATTTAGAATTAGGGAATGCTTACAGAATATTAGGATTTTAGTTTTGACAAATGCTTTGGCCAAACATGTTTCGCTATATGGAGACACACATATTTAGGTTCTTAGCAATTGAAATTATTACACCTAATGAAAGGGGAGGGGACATTATTAATAACACAGAGACATTAGAAACTAGATGGATACTAAGGCTAAGTGCGGATATGGGTAAGGGACTCAATGACAGGGTCCAACTTAAACCTGTACTGAAAAATCGGATGCTTTTTAAATAATATGTTTTAGCAATATATGTGCAAATCGACAAAGTTTTTACGGCTTTATTTTTAATGTTATATTGAATGCTCCTTTTATGAAATTATGGTGCTGTTCCTTTTAGATGATCACTTCCTAGTTTATCAGCTTTGCATCTTCAAATTAAGTGAGTATTTATATCTGTCAAAGTTATTTAGGTTTTATTGTCTGATGAAGTAATGTGCTACCACTATGAAAGGGCTAACATTGAATAAAATTGATTGGATATATTCTTGTGTTATGTTTCAACTGTTGCTCGATTCAGTGAATGTTGCTATGAAATCTAGAATTATTTTATCTTTCTTCCGCTGGACTGTTTATTTCTGCTACCTACATCTGTTTGTGGATTGGATTTGAACTGTCATCATTATTTTAGGTTTGTATCCCCCATAATTTTTAGCTGTGTCTAGATGCCTTACCCAATAAACAGCTGTTGCCAGGTCAAACAAGAATGTGAGGCAGTGGTTACAGGCACAAGGTACAAACAATGGCAGCAAACATGGGAACTAGTAAGATAACACTTTATAATACAAAAGGAAAATGTGGTAGTATGCACTGAAATGTGATGCTGACTGAAGATATACGTGGGTGGTGTGCGAGTTTCCCTGAGAATGGAGAGTTTACATTTATGCAGTTACACACATAACTCGATAATATTGTGGTGACAAGAGAAAAATAAAGCAGCACAAACCATTTTTGCACAGATCTGTAACATGACCACATGACGAGTGTAGAGACATAAACCCCTCCCCCACAACAGGATACTGAGCAATCATTAATTTACATATGTGTGACAATGTATAGTGTGATTCCATCAATGGCAAACTGCACATAAAAGAACTTAAACCACATGAGCAGGGAATCATGAGAGTAAATCCAAGTAGAATAACACATGGAAAGCATTAGCTTATGATGCCATTCATGCTCAACTTATCTGGAGGTGAAACACCAAAAATTTGTAGGCCAATTGCACTGGACAAACTGTGAACAAATACCCAACAGTGCCACAAAGTTTTTGCAAGCAACGTTGGTAAACATAGAACTGTATATTACAAACATAGGTGATGTGCAATGTTGCTGAGGTATTTCTGCACACCATAGGTGTGACACTGTTCTACTACACAAACAAGTGAATCATTTTGCTTGGTCCACCTGCATTGCTAAGGAAAGGGTAGCAGGCCAGAGGGAATGGACTCATGTACTCTATCCAAATAACCATGTTCATATGTTCTTACCCTTGGGCAATCCTGCAGGCCAACATGATGGGAGAAACACATTGACCTAAAGAGCTTGTGCCAACCTTCCACACTGCTTTCTGTACATTGGAGTGCTGCAGCTGTGAGTTTATACACTGATCACAACTTAGGTGGAAAAGTCTGTGGTACACTCTGGGCATGTTAACACATCTGCAGCATACCTGCAGGAATGAACCCTCACTTAGTTGTCATGAAATCATTCCAAAAGGGGTATCACCTCATGTGAAGAATGTTGACTGAGTACATCACTACCTTCAGGTATGGCCATATGGGGGAGGAATGTCAGTGCTTAAATTTCTTAACCTCCACTGGAATCCTGGTACATCTGCATAACATAGGTGCAAATCCTACTGTTGCATTCTGTACCAAGTGTTTTGGCCCAAGGGAAAGAGACAACCAAGTTGTTGTGCATTTAGGAATGCATCCCTGATAGCATTAACTGCAGCCCTCTTGTAATTCATGATTACATGCTGTGGTTGTAGTTCAATGCCCAAACCATCTGCTAAGCCTATTAAGTCATTAAGTGAGCATATGCCATGTGACATTTTTATGACATCAAGTAATACACAAGGGGTCCAAACCCCATCACATTTACTATCCCGATCTGGTCATGGATGGTGTAAAGTTGCCTGCACACAGCTGTGCATGTAGAGAACGTCTCATCCATAACCTGTAATTGACTCTGCCCCAGACAACTGATTTTCCCCTCAGCAGCCAGCAAACACATTGTGTATCTTTTTCTCTGTATATGTCTCACTATGAAATTGCCATCCCACAGTAAAACATCCTTGTCAGACACATCTTGCAGGCTACTGATTATGCTTGCCACAGCTGTGTTGGTCTTACATTTGGTATGTCATATAATTTGCTGTAGAGCCTGTTTATGTGACAGCTGTTGCACTGTGTCTCCATCACCAGTCTATGCACATCTTTCTATAACTCTGGTCACTGTGTCAGTGGTGTGTACTTGTCTCTCTATGAATGTCTTGCAACAAATATACAGCTGAAATCTCCTCTATGCAAGGTGCATGGTGATGTGCAACACTCCTCAACAATTCCTCACCAGTAGCTGTTGTAATTTAAATGGTACATCATTTGCAACACGAGGCTCTCTTCCAACACATGCCAAATACAATCGGCCATTACACTGCCTTTCCCTCTGGAAGTGGTACCCTTATATCAATAGCACTAGCATTGCTTTCCCCTTCTGACATGTTTCTGTCTTACATACCATCTCTGGTTCACCAGATATATTTATGCTTTCAAAACTGACACATTCTTCATCTGTATACAGGGCTGGTCTTTGGTCAACTGTTGCCCTAGGCAAAAGGTCTCCACAGCACCCCCCAACACCACCTGTTGCACGCATCCTGGTCTACCTACACCATCCTAGTTGCCCTATGCCTAAGGCCAGCTATGTCTGTAGACATGTTTATGTGATGACATGCTCACATTCTGCACTGACCTCTACTTGTAAAATTACTTTGGAGGGAAGATAGTACTTGAAATAAAACAGCTGCACTAATATCATGTAGTCGGCAGGGGTTCACATGCAAAACAGATGCCATTCAGTGTTTTGCATGCTGGGATTTAAAAAGACATGACCAGTTCATCTACAAACAAAATGGATTCACTCTAAAACTTTGGTAACTTTTTCAGAGCTGACCTTCAATAGTAGAACCTTTCATATCAATTTATTGGAGTGTATACAATTTGCTAATAAAAAGAGTATTCCTTGTTATTGACTGTGATTTTTTTACAGTAATTCTAAGCCTTTTGCCCTATGTTACTCCTGAAAAAGGTCCTTGAGCTATCTTACCAGGTTAACACATATTTAAATAAATAAAGACTCTTTACTACGTGCGCACACACACACACACACACACACACACACACACACACACACACACACACACACACACACACACCTGCAATTCTTAGCATCATTATTCTCTCTGTTATAAAAGAACATGTACATTATGTGTATCCTGTGAACAGGTGATAACTTATCTTAACTCTCAATATTTGCTGCACTGTGTTAAGTGGCAAGTCAAATCTTTCTTTTCCCAGATCAGACAGGTGGTACTTTTATTAGAAATAAGACAGCTACCTCCTCATTCCCCTTTACCTGTTTACATGGTGAACCTTTAAGTAGAACAGACTGAGTAGTTTTCCATATAATTAAAAAGGAAAGATGATTACATGCCAGGAAGTAGCACTGAAATACAGATATCTATCCCTGCACTCCTATTTTTGGATCTGACACTGAGTCAGAACACAATGTGATATGAATTAGATCATCTGCAAGCTACTGTAAGCCAGCACCATCAATAATCAAGACATCAGGTAATTTAAGGTATATGCAGTACGTTAAATGATCAGTGGAAGAATTTTAGCTTCTTCCAAAGGCAAATCTTTTTAAGCAATGCTCTGGTTTTTATGCAGAGATAGTATTAAATGACCACAAAACTGACCAGTTACCAAATATTAGAATATGATCCTTTCCAAAATGTTGGATTGTATTCAGGTCCAAATCATGGCTGTATTAAGTTACAAGTATTTATAGGTTCATAGGTAGGTACTAGGCTATGGGCCCAAGGGCCTAAGTAAGCCTAGCCAACAAAGTTCCCTG
Source organism: Protopterus annectens (assembly GCF_019279795.1). NCBI lineage: Eukaryota > Metazoa > Chordata > Ceratodontiformes > Protopteridae > Protopterus > Protopterus annectens. Next base: position 1,447,108,963 of record NC_056728.1, read on the forward strand.
GCTTACACCACCCAAGAAAGTTATTTTCCTGTGCCCCTGTCGAGGAGAGCCACAAAAGTAATCCCCGGGGTGTATTTCCTATTTCCCATCCACTCATCAAGATTTTTCTTGAAGAGTGTTAATAAGGAACTTTCCTTGACATAGATGGGTAGATTGTTCCAAAGTATGGGAAGTCTCTGGGGCAGGAATCTATCCCTCCAACATGTCCTGTTTATTGTGGTGACAAGGATTAGGTCCCTAGAGCATGTAGCTCAGAGGGATTGGGATTTCTTTAGGTGTAGCATGTCCAACAGCTCTGGATTTGACATATATTTATATGTTAGGTAGAGATCACCTCATAGTAGGCAATATGCTATGGAGTAAAGCTGGAGTTTTTTGAGGCGGTCACTGTAGGGCATCTGTTTGAGGCTAGTAGTCCTTATTTTGAGGTACTTCTGTGGCCTTTCTAACTGTTGCAGATGTCTTGTGAGGTACATTCCAAAAGGGGCATTGCACTCTATAATAGGTCTAATGAGTGTCGAGTAGAGGGGAACAATGACCTCTTTTTTCCTGGATGAGAACCCTTTTGTGATGAGGTGTGCCACATAGAAGGATTTCCTGACTACTGTGGCAATGTGATTATCAAAGGAGAGACTACTGTCCACCTAGGTCCCAATGTCTCTTATCACACATTCGGCATTAAGTAGACTGCTGCCTATGTGGTAGTTCATGGATACAGAGTTTTTTACCAAAGAGGATGACAGTGCACTTTTTGGTATTGAGGTTGAGGCCATGGCTCTGACACCAAGCATCTGTCTCAGTGAGGCACTTCTGTAGAATGTCCACATCATTTGGGGACTTGACTATGGCTCCTAGTTTGCAGTCATCTGCGAACTTCATTAGCCAAAGGCCTTCTGTGTTAGCCTGTACTTCAGAGAAGTAGATACCAAACAGGAGAGGTCCCAGGACTGAACCCTGTGGTACTCCACTTGTCACTGGTTTGAAGTCAGATTTGGAGTCTGCAATTTTTACAGTGTGTGTTCTGTCAGTGAGCCAGTTGGCAACCCATCTTGTGATGTAGGGATTTATTCCTAGTTAACTGAGTTTAGCTATAATTCCAGAATGGAGGATGGTGTTGAAAGCCTTGGTGAGGCCATGATGGGCTGTGTGAAGCACCGTACCCTCATCTATGGCTTTGGTGACTGCATCAAAGAAGTCAATCAGGTTCAGGAGTCTTTTGCAAACCCTAACTGGGTGGGGTCCAGAGTTTGTAGGTTACCGATATCTTTGTTTACGAGTTCTATGATGATACTTTCCATGGCCTTACAGACCAGGCTCGTCAGGCTAATAGGGCGATACTTCCCAGGATCAGTGGTGGCTCCCCTTTGTGGAGTTGGATAACTGTGCTGTGCGCCATTCAGTGGGCACAAAGCCTGATGAGAGGCTATGATTGAACATGGTACTTAGGTTGGGAGCCAGTTCGTTCTGAAGTTCATGTAAAATGCAGCCTGGGATGTTGTGTGGTCCCATGGATGTTGTGTATTTGGCTTTAGAGAGTACAGCTTTTACCTGCATAGTTGTGATAACAAGGACTCTGCATTCTTCCTGTATAGATATGGGCCTTTTAGGGGGTGATAGGGGGGTAAAGTTAGCACTGAACCTATCTGCCAGGATGTTGCCAATAACAGTTGGTTCTGTAATTTTCATGCCATTGTGCTGTAACTCAGAGCAGATCTGGGTGTTGACATTGAGATTCTTGACATAGCTATAGAATGCTTTGTGGTTATCCCTAGAATCAGTGGCAATTTTGTTTTCGTAGGTAGCTTTGTAGGATCTTATAGGGGATCTCAGCGTCTTACTGAGGCTTACCAGGGAGCTCCTCCACTCATGGGATTTTACTCTCTTTGGCAACAGTTTATTCCTTCTGTTGCAGAGTTTGTTTATGGCAGGGGACCACCAGATTGGCTTCCATTTTTTGGAGGATAGCGTCTTGGTTCTATCTGGGATAGCACCATCCATGCACTCGTCTAAGTACTTATAGAGTGCATTTCTGTTGGAATCAGCAGTCGTAACTGTATTGTCCATCTGCATAGGTGTCATGACGTTCACCACTTCTGTCTTAAGAAGCATGAAGTTGGCTTTGGAGAAATGTTTTACCATGGTTTCCTTAATGGGGGGTGGGGGCAGGATGTGGATATCTAGGGTGATTAGCTTATGGTCAGATCTGACCGACAGGGGGTTGACTTCAGGTGTGGAACACCAGTCACTCATGTTGGTAATGACTAGGTCTAGGATATTGTTGCTGCTGGTGGGGGTGTGGATAAGTTGATCCAGGGCATTGGAATTTATGAATTCCAGAAAGCGTTGAGTGAAGGAGTTGGTACATGATTAGTTTTCCCAGTTAATGGTGGGGTAGTTGAAAGTGCCCATTATTAGAGTGTTTTGTTCAACCCTAATATTTTCCAGTATATCAAGAAAAGAGGAGTGGGAATCCTGGGGCATGGTGGGGGATCTATAGCAAGCTACAATTTGGATTGCAGTTTTGCCCAGAGTTAGTTGCACTTGGATAACCTTGGATGCTTTATGCTGAGCAATTAGCCTGGAGGTTTGGATATCCTTAATGAATATGGACAGACCTCCACCTTTGGTGTTCCGGTTCAGGTTAGATGGCCAAAAAGTGTGGTATGAGTTATAGCCTGGTAATGCAGGAATGCTCTCTGTAGCCTTGAACCAGGTCTCAGTCACTACACAGATATCGATGTTCTCCATTTTATGGAGTGCATCGAGATAGTGCATTTTGAGATTTAGACTTCTAACATTGAGTAGCATTACCCTCAGTATTCACTTGCCTGTTCCTGTTATGGTGGTGAATTTGTCATTTGAACCTTGCCTAAAAAAGCCACTATAGGGGAGGCAAAAGCCTTAGCCAGTATCTGGAATTCCAGGGGTGACAGTTGCAGGCCATCTCTGGCAAAGCATTGTGGTCTGTCGACCATGTCGTCCCAGGCAGACAGATACTGGATTCCCTTAGAATGACACCAGAAGCTTAGCCAATTGTTGAAGTCAATCATTTTGTCCTTGTACTGCAGTATCATTCTGGGCGATGGTAGGATGCTACTCAGGGCTAGGTTCATACCTGCCTAGGCCACAAGATCGGAAAGCTCTTCCATGTCTCTTTTCATGTAGTCCAGAGAGGGATGTCTCAGGTCATTCACACCAACATGGACAATGACAGAGTCATATTTGTACTTGTTATGGAGTGACCTGAGTGCGTGGGTTATGTGGCAGATCCTGGCACCCGGCAGGAAGCTGACAGTAACCTTCTCCTTGTTTAGCCTGGTGAGTGGGACATCAGTGTGCCTGACTATAGAGTAACCTATGACTAATGTGTAGGGTACGTTGTTTTGCCTTATGGGCTGTGGTTGAGAGGCACATTGAGTCTGTGGGCTATGTGTCATTTGGGTTGTGTTGGGGGGTAGAGGTTGCTTCCGTTTCTGCTTTGGATGACTCTGTTGCTTGAGCAGATTATTATTTGCCTCCGCGGATGTTTTTCTGTTTCTATGTGTTGATTTTGGTGGTGTAGGTTTAGTGAGACTATGTGATGAGTGTGGTGTGGTGCAAGTGTTTACCTACTCCTCTTGACTGTCAAGTTCAGTCTTGGTTGGAGAGAGCTTTAGCTAGATTAAGTGCAACTCTCACAGGTTGCAGTGTTGGGTTGTAGGAGGAGAGGATTGTCTGTGTACATGAGGCAATTGCTACATTGCCCCAAGATACCCAGATTCATCAGCTAGACAGAAGAGAACACTGAGAGCTGACCCTTGGACATGCCTGAATAAAAAAACAATTTTCCTCTAGACAAGTGAGGAAAGGGAGTAAAAGAGTTGTTTTTCTCCAAGCAAGTGAGGAAAGTAAGTACAAAAACTGTTTTCCTCTAGGTAATGAGGAAGCTTGAGTGTTGTAGTAATTTGTAGCTTATTTAGTGCTAACAACAAGCTCTAAACAAGTGCTGAGCACGAATAAGCAAATTCAAGTGCTAAACCTAAGAATCTGTATCTGAACTAGACTATTTACAGGAAAGAAACAAGTGCAAATGCGGGTTTTTAAATCAGAAAGTTGAGAGGGATGGAATAATTGCCCAAACGGCCAATAATTACAATTTCTGGGCCAGAAACCACTCCTTGTGAGGTAGATAGGTTACCTAGTGCTTACCACTCCCAAAGATAAGCTAGCAGACTTCCCTCCAACACAGAAAGGCTTGGGGGCCTCAGGGGCTTACAAACAGTCCTGGATTCAGCAAATCTGTATCTGGACTAGACTAGTTAGAGGAAAGGTGGGAAATATAACCATTTCTGTCACTGGAAAGATGCCACCCACTAACATTCCTTTACTGCCAGGAGAAAAATGGACATCCAGCTTCAGTGCTGAGACATCATTAAAAACAAAATGGCAATTAGACATACATTTAAAATTTTCAGTTAGAACTGTGAAAGATCTGTTGAGCCATTGTATTGATATAGGCACCAATTGCAAGTTTCCTATTTTTTTAATTATATTTGTGCTCTGTTAGGGAGTGTATATAAGTATTTAATTGAAAAGAATTGTAAATATTTCTTCACAGTATTGGCCTTTTCTTACACTTGAAGATGTCATCACCAGTTCCTTAATGACAAGGTCAGATGAACCTGCCAAATTCAACACTGACTTACACATAAATCCTTAAGAGTGTAGAGGTATGTGGAAGAAGATCAAAGACGTTTCACTCACTGACAAGTGTAGTAAACTGGTCAAAAGGTGATTAAGATAATGCTTCCTATATGTAGGCAATAAATTCAGCCAAACACAGGCATTCCACTTTTATTCCAAAGACATGCATCTGAAGTGTTTCTCCCCAGGCCTCTACAGAAAATGGGCTCTGTCCCATTCAGATTTTCCTGGTAAACAAATGTTAAATAAATAAATAAATAAATAAATAAATAAATAAATAAATAAATAAATAAATATTTAATGCCACGTTCCATGATACATGGATGTGTGTGTGTGTGTGTGTGTGTGTGTGTGTGTGTGTGTGTGTGTGTGTGTGTGAAGTGTGCGTGGATATATATGTGTATACACACACACACACACACACACACACACACACACATATATATATATATATATATATATATATATATATATATATATATATATATATATATATATATATATATACACACACACACACATTGCTTTTCTTCAGAACATTAAAGACAGTACATATCTATATATTTTTTTCTGTATAGGCACCAAAAAGGTCATTACATTTTTCTTCTTAGAAGTGTTTTTTTTGTCACTGGATATATGGTAGCACCCCCACCCTAATATAAACTCATATAAAATAACATATATTACATTAAGATAAAGCTGTACAGCTGAATTAATTCCAAAATATGTGGTGCAGTGGTAGCGTTGTTGCCTCACAGCAAGAGGTTCTCCTGTTCGATTCTTGGCTGGAGTGTGGGGAGTGCCTTCTGTGTGGAGTCTGCTTGTCCTCCCCACTGTAGGGTGGGTGTTCGAAAGACATGCATAAATGGGCATGCCTTTGTTGAAGGTTGAACGTCGAACTGGCACCTCGGTATTCTTGAAAATCTACTGCCAATCATTAGCAGACCGGAGTTCCGCTGTAACGACCCCTAACCGGGAAAAGCCGAAAAGACAAACATTAATAGGTGTGGTCTGTGTCAGCTCTGATGCGGGGAAGTAAGTATTACATAACTCTGGACATTCTGCAAAAATCTACACAGTTGAGAGGTATGAACAGTACATTTTTCTGAGAAAGTCTGTTGCTACTAAGCATCAGACTGTTACACAGATTTTGTAATATATTGGTAGAAACCATCAGTAAGATTCTAAGAACTCTTTTTTAGCTACTCAGTTTCCAGCAAAAGATATGGATATGCTCTGTGTGCTACCTGATTACACATTATCAGACCTTTATTGTGATGATATAACTACAATGCTACTAACAAAAAGTTATTTTTTATTTTGAATTCTGTAACAAAGATACAGTTCTGTCTTGTGTACAATAACAGCAACACATTTTCCTGGCCCCTACCACTTGAGATAATCTCCATCTCATGCTCCAATTAGAATCATTTGTTTCTGTCTTGTTGTAATGGTGGTAGCCTACCATATCCCTTCTAACAGGTGTTCAAAAACAGGAGCAGGTTACTTTATGTTGGGATAAGGAGGATTTCATTATTCTTAACTGTGGTCCAACACATAATGATGGAAAATACATCGGCAAACACACACACACACACACACACACACACACACACACACACACACACACACACACACACACACACACACACATACACACACACACACACAGACACACACACACACACACACACACACACACACACACACACACACACACACACACACACACACACACACACACACACACACACACACACACACACACAAAATGGACATGTCTATTGACTTATAGTTTTAAGCTACAGTGATCCCATTTTACAGAGTGGATGGTCCCAACAGACTCAAACAATTTTAGACATGAACCAGCAATCCCAGCCTCAACAGTGAAATGCTTGGTAGTCTGTTCATTGCATGGTACCATCTCCAGTAACCAACAAGTTGTGCCCAGTCAATACCATAAATCCAATCTCCCCACTAGGACAGGCAGAGTCACTTAAGTCATTCACTTTTATTCCCCTGGTCTGTCTTGTCCTCTGGCTCAACTACTACTCCATCTCAGATCACTTGGGTCACAGTCAACACCCTGGAGTCATGAGTGACATCCCCACATCTGAGCTGTCATTGTCCCTTTGTCATTAAATCTATTGGCTTATAGTTATTATTATGATAAGTGCATTATCCAAACAAGTGTAAGAGCAAATTTGAGATAAACATGGCCTTTAGAAATTGGCACACTGCAAGATTTTTAAAACCCTGAATTTCAAACTTAAATATAATTAGCAATTCTGTTTGGTTTTAAAAAAGCTATTAAAGCAACCAAAATCAGAAATATACAATATTTACTATAATATTGTGCCCAATAAGACTACATTTTTTGATATTAATTTTAATTAAAATTCATAATGCAGCTGTTGTTTTGCTTTTCATCCTGGTGAACAATTTAATGACGTTTTACATCTATGTAACTCCCTAAAACTTTCATGGAGATATTTTAATCTATTTTGGAGATGCAGGCCTTAGGAGTACAGACAAAAACAGTCCAGAGCAGTTAGGATTAGGAGCAGTGCCTGCATGAACATGGCCATCACTAAAGGGACGTATGCAGCTATAAATTTATGTAATTTAATGTCACACTGGAATATACTGCTTAGCAATTAGTAAAGCTTTTTTCCCCTTCAAGCTGCAAGTTGCCCATTGTTATGTAATATTTTGGGAATTGTCTGAGTTTGTTCAGCCTGAAGCATTCACATCAACAGAGATTTGACACATGACATTTTGTATTTATCACTTTCACTCCATTTCTCTTTGTCTTCCTCTTGCTCAAGGCACAAGTTGCTTAGCTGTACAGGATAACATGTATCTGGGTTCTCAGTGCATTTAAGCTCTGTGGCATGTAGCTTTTGTTGTCATTCTGTTCCATCTGCCAGCTATAATTTGTCAGTTAATGCAGGGGCTCTGGATTTTTAGGAAGATCTATGATATTTTGAATAGCAGAATATATATATATATATATATATATATATATATATATATATATATATATATATATATATATCTTGCCTATCAACAATCATCCTTCTCTTGATTTTACCCAGCGCATTCATTCCCCATAGGTGATGATCAATCTTGCAGCACTGTCACGAAGGCAGACATATGGATTTTTCTGTTTTTAATCCCTACCTGCAGTCTCAGTTATCCCTAATGTATACCTTGCAATGCTGGAGCTTTGACACATATTTGCTTCTGTACAAACAGTGATTCTGGCTACAGCACTGCTGGCATGGACTGCATCAATTCTCCACACAAAATTCCATCCCATGACCTCTCTCAGGCAGGATATTTAGCATGTTGTGGCAGACCACACAACCTCCAGCTCCTTGGGGTGGGTATGCAGACATTTGAAGGGGACTTCATCTTCCCTTCTCTTGCTTGGTCTGTCAGCAATTTGGATATTGTTGAAACACACATTGTCTGGGGCACAATCTGGGATTCTTCTCCATCATTATGACTGGCCTCTCAAATAGCAATATTTTTAAGTGTGATCATATCATTGCCAAGGGGATTAAGTTTTAATGCTATCCACAGAGAACAAACTTCTTGATAAGTGTTAAGGCTCATTTAAGATGATTGAGTGCATATATGCAAGAACTGTAATGTTAGATAACTTGGAAAGAGAATGCTAAAGCAGACCTATATCATTACTGTACTGAAGCTATTGAAAGAAGTAGAAAGCAAGAAATTAACTTGAAAAGTAAGGTTTATACAGAAGAGCTCATATAATCTGTACCTGAAGATCGTCTTTAAGAATCTGTCAAAAGTAGAAAAGTAGGGAATAAGATCATTTTTATTAAGAAACAAAGTAGAGTTCTCAGTCATACCTGCAGGTACTTTAGACATAACAAAGAAATAACACCTGCAGGTGAAGGACAGAATGAGTCCTAACAGAGTACCAGACTCACACAAACCATTTGTAAAAGACGTTTATAAGGTGTTCAAAATAGTAGAGACAGAAAGGCAACAAAGTGAATGGAGGAAGTAATTAGTGCTATAGTTCATTAACTTAATGAAGTTATCATGTCCTGTAAGGACTTTGGGGCAGCAATCCCATGTCCAGAACTGATGAGGTGATAGAGAATGTAGGAAACACAAAATAATTCACAATACTAGACTTAAAAAAAAGGTATTGGGAGACACTTTCCTCCTCTGTGAAAGAAAACAAAGCAGCCTTTTATCCACTGAAGATCTTTTTCAGTGTGCAGTTGTACAGTTTGCCTAGGTGGAACTCTAGCCACCATTCAGACTCTGTTGAATAAATGACTGAAGCCACACTCATGATATGCTGATGTAAGCATGGAAAATGACATCCTCATCCATTTAGAGGACTGCAAGTTCACATGCTAAAAGAACAGCCTGGGTTAGAATCGTCAGACTAGGCAGCCTTGATTCATAGATTGTTTCTAGACTACTGACTTGGGGGGTTCTAAGCCTAGCCAAGTTTTCCCAAAAGAATAATGACTTCCTGTATCCAAATAGGGTATTGAGGGCCAGGCATGTATTGTGAATGCTGTGAAAAGTTAACTGGACTTGGTAGAAGCTGTTTGGGAAACTTTATAATAAGGCAAAAAAATAAATAAATAAGAACAGATGCCATACAAACTGGTCTACATCTTCTACAGAAAGAAAGCTGAAAGGTTTTCTTTACCTAGCTGTTTGCTACAGAAAATGTTTACTACTTTTGTAATTATTGCCCAGCCTTGTCAAAAGAAATACTCCATGTTCCCTTTAAAGAACTAAACTATCAAATGAGTTTAAAAGAATATTATGTTGAGAAACAATGGCAGACTCTTCTGATTTTACTAAGGAGTGCACCCTGTATATGGATGCATCTTGGAAGCAGTGTTGTCTCAAGATATGCAAAAAGAGGACAAGTCAGTCTGGTATATAAATCAGAAATTAAGCACAGCTAAAAATAAATATATTTATTAAATGAAAGAGGCGTTCTGGTTGTGAAGTGGGCCTTTTGTTCTATGAAATACAATTTATAAGGTAAACACTTCAACCTGGTATCTGATTGTGCCCCACTGGAATGCTTAAAAAAGCTAGAAGATGCCAGCACAGAGAAAGATGGCAGCACTATGCTGCTAGAAAATTTCCCTCCAACCGTTTCAACACAAAGAGGTCCACAGACCTAGATTAGCTAATAGAAATGTCAATTGGATATTGGGCTCCCATAATCCATTGGTATGAGTCCAAATGGTTTTGTGGAAAAGGGATTAGTTGTAGCTTCCAATATATATAAACTTAAAAATGACACTTTTAAAGTGGGTGTTATATTTTAAAATTCTCACTGCAAAAGGTCAGGGAATGATTTGTGTTGTCACTTAATAAGTATTCAGTCATCTAATTGTCATTTTATAAAAGGAGGTACCCTGTTTAAGGCACATCAGGAAGGTGGTTCCTCATCTAAAGGTGCATCATAAATCAGGACAGGGTTCTGAATGAAGGATTTGGAGAGTTCATTTTGGGGCTTATTGTGCATGAGCAGTGGAATAAACACAGATGAATATTTTGTCTGCTAAAGCTAAAGGGAAGACCTCGTAGGGCATGGAGATGTAATTTATCATTTTAACAGCCTTAATATTTTTAAGGGTAATGATGCACCTGCACCTGTGTGTAGGAAATTAAGTGCTTTTTCACCTATATTATGTCCTATTTTGTCTGCCTATTTTAATATTGTTGAGCATGAGTTGCGTCTATATTATAGGAAGAATAATAAGAAAAAGTTATATAATATAACATATCCTGAGCATATAGCAATAAAGGAACTGCAAGCCTGTGATAACATAGTTATAAAACAAGCTGATAAAGGGGGAGCAGTTGTTATAATGGAAAAGGATGTATATTTTGCCAGTTTTAAAGAAATGTTGAATGAAATAGGTACTTTTAAGAAAGTTTCTTTTGCTGAAGTACAAAGACTTATAACTGAGGTTAACATGGTAATATATGAACTGCAACTTAGTAATGATTTAAGTATAGAATTGTTTAATTATCTAAGTATACCATGTCCAAGAGTGCCTCACATTTATGGTATTCCTAAAATACATAAGAATTTGGTTAATCCACCACTGAGACCTATAGTCTCAGGTGGTGGTTGGATAACAGAACCTATTTCCAAATATCTACAAACAGTATTAGGAAAATACTTGGGAAGATGCCCTACTGTATTGAAGGATACTAATGATTTTTTTTTTTTTAAACAAGTTTATTAGTTTTAACATACAAAATAAATATTATAACAATTTTATGCAAGCAGTTAACATATAAACAGTTATAACATTTGATAAAACAACTAAAGTATTTACAAAGACATCCACTCTAAATCAAATCAATTAATTAAACTGTAACATCTTACTAATGAAACTAAGACTGTTTTAACAAGTTTTGTAAGGTATCCCATATATTATAGTAAGATGTTTTCCTAATGGTTCTTGACTTTATTGTCATTAGTTCCATATGACACACTTCAATCATAACATTTTTAAATTCATTAAATGAAGGAGGAGTATCTGAAATCCAGTTTCTGGTTATTATTTTTCTAGCCACTGCTAGAATTGACCATAATAAAGGAAGTTTAACCTTTTTAACACATTTAGGAACAGGGGTGTTAAATAATATAAGTGATTTAGAGACTATGAAATTATCTGTGAAAAGAGCCTGCAAAAATCATTGATTAACATCCAATATTCATTCAGTTTTATACAATCGTAAAACATATGTGCCCAATCAGCATTTATTTCTACAGTACATCTCTTACATATGTTGTCTTTATTGTTTATTTTATTCATCATTAAGGGTGTATAGAAAGATCTATGTAAAAATTTCCAGGTAAAAAAAGTCTCCAATTAATAGAAGAAGTAGTTTTATAAGCAGATTCCAATATATATTGTTTATCTTGTTGTTTTGGTGATTCACCATTAATGGAATTGAAATAATTCCAGTAATTATCTGAACTATAATAGGTTTCATCTCTAATAATTTTATGTATGTGTGAGAGCTTACCTTTATCAGAAACCCTATGTTGTAAATTTAATATCAAGTAGTCAATCAGTATTGGAACAGATTCTTTAACTGTTAAAGACATTAAATCAAGTTTGTTAGTAAGATGTTGTCTAAATGTTTGAATCTCTAACCAACATGTTTCTCTCAAATCAAATTCTTGCTTTAAGAAGTCTAAATTTTTTACTTTATTGTCAGACAGCATCTGATACCAATACTTTAAAATATTCTCTGAGACTAGAAGAGTTCTTTCAGAGGTGGATGATAAAAGAATACCTTGTGTATACATTATAGGAAATAATATAAAATTCCATTCCTTATACTTAGGATGTATATATATAAAATTACAATATCTAATAATAATATTTAATGGGTAACTAGCTATATATTTTGGTGTAATAGATGAGGTACAAAACTCTTTTAGTAACCATAACATGGGATTGTTTATAATAGTATTTTTGTGTATTAACGATATTTTTGTGAAGTGCATGCTAATTAATTCCCAATATTCCTTCCATTTTGCAACATATGACTGATCTATTAGCAATGCTATAACTTTTATAATAGAAGAGATAGCATATAAATTAAAGTCTGGAAATGATATGCCCCCTTGAGACCAACTATTAGAATGTTTCTTTAATGCAATCCTAGGTCTATTAGGTGCCCATAAGAAATTTAACATTTGTGAATTTAATTTCTTAATAATTATTTTTGTAGGTGGGAGTATTATTGATTGTATTATGTATAATATCTTCGGGAATATTATCATTTTAATAATAGTGAGTCTTTCTTCCATGGTAAAAAACATATTGTTCCAGCTATTGAAATGATTTTGTATATTATGAAGACAATTACTTTAATTATTATGTATAATAGATTTAATATCTTTAGTTAATATTATGCCTAAATAAGTTATTTGACCTGAATTGGGTATGTATTTGAGAAAATCATTAGTGAGAACATTTTTCCCTGTGTATATTGGTAATATTTTAGTTTTTTCTTCATTAAATATCAAACCAGAAATATTCTTGAAATCTGTCATCTTATCAAATAACGACTGCATAGAAGAATTTGTTCCTGCTGATGTAATTAAAACATCATCTGCAAAAAGTTGGATTTTAAATATTGTATTTTCGTCTATATCGAATCCTTCTATATCATTGCTGTTTCTAATCAAATTAGCCCAAGGCTCCATTATTAAAGTAAATAATAATGGTGAAAGTGGACACCCTTGTTTTGTACCTTTTAATATGAGTATTTTTTGTGAGACATATGTTCCTATTTTAATGTAAGCCAATGCTCCTTTATATAGATGTTCAATTACATTCACAAATGTATCAGAGAAATTTGTACACTTCAATAAGATAAACAAATAGTCCCAAATTACTGAGTCAAATGCTGAACTTATATCAAGGCTGATGAGTGTCAAATCTTTCTTTTTTCTGTTTGCATAATCAATCAGAGTTAAAGTTCTCCTTATATTATCAAAAGTATTTCTATTTATAATAAAGCCTGTCTGATCTATATCTATTATACTTGGAATAATTGTCTTTAATCTGTCAGCAAATATATTCATGAACATTTTATAGTCAACATTATTAATGAAATAGGTCTATATGAAGTGCATCTAGTTGGATCTTTATTGGGTTTCAAAATTGGTGAAATAAATGTGTATTGCCAGGATGGGGGAATTGACAATTCAGTTGAGCTGAAATGAAAACCTTATGTATTAATGAATAGGTACTCTTAGGAAGGATTTTATAAATCTCAAGAATAATATCATCATTACCTGGTGCTTTGTTTGATTTAAGTTTATTTATTTGTGTGATAACCTCTGTATATGAAATATTTTTATCTATTAATCTAGTCTGTTGTTTATTAAGTTTTTTGTTCATGTTTGTAATTATAAAGTTCTTTATTTTATCTTTAGAATCCATATTGATGTTAGTATGGTTAAAGTTATGAAAGTGATTTCTAAATTCATCTAATATTTCTGGTAAACTAGAGACATTCTTCTTTTTCCTTGGAGAGAAAATGTCTTTGATGTGATTTTGTTTATTCAGCCTTTTTGTTTTATTTTTAAGTCTATGTAAGTATTTGGGACTTATTGAGTAAGACAAAAATTGATATTTCTCTAATGTTATTTTGACTTTGTGACTTAAAATTTCTTTGTATTTCTCATTTAATTTATTTCCTCAATGACTTTTTTGTCCATAATATTTTCCTTATTATTATGTTTATATGAGTCTAATTTGTTTTGAATGTCTATTAATTCCCTGTCCCAAGATTTCCTTTTATTATTATACCATCTGATACTTTGTCCATATAAATAAGATTTTAGAGCATTCCAAATGTAAATAATGGAGACGTCAGGTGTAGTGTTTAAGTCTAAGAAATGTTGCACCTCTGTAAGTATTTAATCTTTATAATCTTTTAGTTGAGTTAGGTATGCTGGTATTCTTTTGATCTGACCATTATAAGTAATATTTACCATAAATTCGAAGACAATTGAATTATGATCTGATATAGGGCATGAAATGATCTTAGAATTAATTAGGTCTGTTACCAGTTGGTTAGAAATAAAGGCTCTATCTATTCTTGAATACGTTTTATGTCTGTTAGAAAAAAAAGTATATGGTAATGATTTAGAATCTGTCTGATTATTAATATCATTCAAATGATATAAATTAATGAAATCCTTTAAATGTTTTGCATTGGATGTGATTTTCCTTTTTCCTATAGTAGTAGTATCTTTTTCATGCAGGATACAGTTAAAATCTCCTGCTAAAATAATATCTCCTTTAGAAAATGATATAATCTTATTGAGATGGTATTTCACTGTATTAGTGCCAATTCCTGGTATCCAGTATACATTAATCAATGTATATATTTTCCCATTAATCTGTATTGTAACCAGGAAGAACATTCCTTTGTCATCTTTATATGACTTAATAGTTTTAGGTATGGGCATATTTTTGTTCCATAAGATAGCCACTCCTCTTTTTTTCTGTGTGTGTTCTGAGCTAACCAAGACTGTATATTTATTAGTGGCTAATTTATCTATATCTTTTTTCAGGAGATGTGTTTCCTGAAGGAATATTAAGTTGGCTCTATGCATATTAATATATCTCATTAAACTTGCCCTTTTACATGGGTTATTCAATCCATTAATGTTTAAAGAAATTCCTTTTAAAGTTACCATTTAACTTTTATAAACATATAAAACTTATAATCAGAATAACATTAACTAAAGTAAGTATTATTATGTCTCCTCCTTTAGGTGTTCTATTAATTATAGCTGTATTTAGTGAAAATCTTATGGAATTTTGTGAGATTTTAACTTTTATTTGTAGTGACAATGAGTTTATAAAATGTGATGTGGATGTCAAAACTATATACACATAACAATAATCAGGTGAAATTATTGTTTGGATTAAACAATGCATCCAGCCTGGAGTTAAAAACTCCAACTTCGAGTAGCAAATACCACTCAAGTTATCCTCCTATCCTAAGCAGCAGTACTCCAGCTGCCACCAAATTAATTAAATACTAACTATTATTAACTAAAGTTAAACTCATTTATTTTGATTATCTATTATAGCAAGTCTTAAACAATTTATATAACAGCTTCGTATAATCATATAAAACTTTTATAATCAACTTAATAATGCTATGTACATCTATTCTATATAATGAGTTCATTATCATAATAGCATTCTAACAATCTTGAAAGTGGGAGCAGAGAAAAAAAAAAAAAAAAAAGAGAGGATACCCATTTGGCAGTTTAATAAAAATTTGTAATGATAGGTTCTTATTATATATTTATGCTCATTTGAATTCAATAACATTTGTTATCTCAGGCTATTATGACTCAGACATTAGAGTATTCATATTTTCTGCCATAACAGTACTGTTAGTAGTTTTAAAACTTTAAACTACATGCACTAGAAGCTTCCTTCACTTACTTATTCTTACCATTCAAATAAAAATGATTATTCTCAGTATATAAGTTAAAAGAACATACTACAAAGAAATGTTGATCCCTAGTTATGCATAAATCATTGTGATGAAAGCCAGCTATATCTTATATATCTGCACTGCAGCTTTAAAATGTATCACATGACATTTTCTTCTGAAATAGAATCATAATAATGCACATACTTATTTATCTTAGTTAAAATAAATGCATTATAATATTATATATCCTTAAATTATAAGCATCTATATGCATTAAAGTGCAGCAATTATATAAGCTTTCAGAGTCATATATGCATGAGTTTTAGTTTCTATGCATTCTAAATGATCTCATTTGTTTACTATGGCATATTAAGCCATTTAAAATCATTATAACTTTTACATTTTATAAGTTACATCTTAAATAAGTAAATTATTATAAAGAAAAACTCACATTTTGTTGTCATAAAGTTCGTTTTTCATCACAATACCGCATTTACAGCAGTTCTACTTCCTGAAACAGATTTACTTCTTGAATTTGCAACGAGTTTGTGTGAAATCAGGGGTCAAAGTTCAAAATGTCTGCTTTCAGCTTCTCTGTGCATTTTCTGAATGTTGAAGCTTTTAAAACGGCTCAAGGACACTATTCACGAGGATACCTATAACTTAAATTGTCTCATAACATTCTGGCGGGAATTTTAATAAAAGTAAGTGACAAACATTCATTTTGAATGCAAATGGATTTATACAGTGTAAAACCTTCTCAAAGCACTTCACAAGTCATTGCAGTCTCTATGGCAGTGAAACCAAGCCTTCAATTATTTAACATAAACATTACTTATATTTATGTGTCCCATTTCATTTTCTCATTCAGAGTATGTTACAAACACATATCAGTATTATCAGAACCTTATTACCTAACAAAAAAGAAAAAAAAAGTACCTACATAGATATTTACTTGCTGTTTATTTTAATAAAGTAAAACCTGAGACATATTACTTACAACTGCTTTAGTTCTAGTCAACTGCAGTTATATTATGACATATTATTTAATATCATGTATTTAAGCAATTTAGTCATAGTATAATATATAGCAGTAATACTTAAACAGCATAAATAATTTTAAAGAGATAATAGGTTATTTTCCCCTTTTTTCCTTCTTTTCATCTTTCCCCCCTCCCTGCCCTCCCTCTCCCTCCTCTATGTGTTTAGTTTAAAGAGAATGCTATTATTTAAAATAAGAAAAGAAAGGAAATATATCATATTACTAACCTTAGGTCTCTTTTGTCACAAAAGAGAAACAAGTTGATTTATATCAGGTTATTTGTTCCTCATGAAAGTTTGATTATTCATAAAACAAACTTCAGTTCTTGCACATTAAAATAACTTTGTACAAATTATTAAGATATGTGTGTTTTTTTTGTAAATGCAGAAACTGTAATTAAAGAGTTCAAAGAAATATAAAACATGTCATTTGTTTTTTAGTCTTTTTTGTTTCTCTGATGTCTTCCAAGAAGTTCCTGTTGCCATTCTTTTTTAACGAAGGACTTGCCCATTCCATATCCTCTATTTTATCTAATATTTTATTTTTTTTAGTATACAACAAAGCAGAGTCCAGGTCTTCAAAAATTCTAGGGCCATCAGGTAAAAAGATTTTTAGTTTGGAAGGAAATAAAAGATGAGTTTTGAACTGTGCTTTCTTAAGCTTTCTTATTAATGGTAAAAAGACCTTTCTTTTTGATATTACCAAAGAAGAATAGTCATTGTCAAAGCGCACAGTTGCTTCATTAATTTTTATAGATGATTTAGCCCATGCAGATTTTAATACCATCTCCTTGTCATAAGATGATAAAAATCTTACAATAACTGATCTAGGATACTTTTTATTTGTATTAGAAATGGATAAAGACCTATGGGCTCTTTCAATGCCAAAAGAAAATGCCTCTGACAGATCTAAAGTTTTGGGAAGCCAAGTATTTAAAAAAGATGTAATGTTATTACCTTCTATATTTTCTGGCAGTCCAAAAATCCTTATATTTTTGCGTCTGGATCTGTTTTCCAAGTCATCTAGTTTGGATTGAAGGTGCGTGTTTTGTTTAAATAAGAATTCAGTGTTTATTTCTTCTTCCTTAATTCTGTTGTCCATATCATTAAGTGTCTCTTCTATACCTGTTATCTGAGCTTTCTGATGTTGGAGATCTTGGTGTAGCACATCCATTTGTTTTTGTGATTTTCTCTATAAAATTATCAATTTTAACATCCAGTCTGTCCATTTTAGTTGTTAGTTGCTGTATAGTTGATAATAATGTCTGAAGCTCTTTCTTAATGCTGGAATTCTGACTGTTAGCCTTGCTGGAACTCATTCTGAACAGAAGTGATGAGAGAGAAATTTCCAAAAAGATTTCTGACAGGAAAATTAGTTAAATTTTCTTTCTTTTTTGGATATTATTCAAGGTAATGATATTCCAAACGTTTTTAGAAAAAAAAATTATTCCATTAGTTGAATTTTGAAGTAATAATTTCCTGTTAATTTAGTTATGTTGGTGGAGCTGAAGAAATCTGCTGCTATCCTGTGTTCATCCTTGGCCACGCCCCCCACTAATGATTTTTTAAGTAGTTTGTATAATTGGCAATTGAATTGTACACAAAAGAGGTACGTTATGGTATCTTTGGACATTACTTCGTTATTTACTGTCATATCTAATACATATGGACTCAATGCTATTCGTGATTTTTTAAATAATGAAGTTAAAATGTATGGAAGGGAAATTGAGAATATTTGTACCCTTCTTGAAACAGTACTAACACATAATGTTTTTATATTTAATGAGGAGCCATATTTGCAGCTTACTGGTGTAGCAATGGGTACTCCCATTGCTAACACGTATGCTAATTTAGTACTATATGAGTGGGAGAAAAGTGTGATATTAAGTAAGGTGAATCAATTGAATGAAAAAGTAATGTTCTATAACAGATTTGTGGATGAATGCTTTATGATATGGGGTGGCTCCTTGATGGAGTTAGATATCTATGTACAGTATCTTAATAAGTCTACTAAATTTTTAAAGTTCAAGATGGAGGCATCAGATTATAGTATAAATTATTTAGATGTACATTTGTTTAAGAATGGGGATAGCTTGGAGTCCATGGTATATAGGAAAGAAGTAGATGCCTCGAGATATATAAATAGAGGCAGCATGCATGCTCCACATACTTTCAAAGGAATATTCAAAGCATAGTTAATAAGAATGAGCAAATCGAATAGTGTGGAAAGTACCTTTAGGGAGCAGGCTAGAATAATGATTCAGGAATTTGAAAGAAGTGGCTATTCGAGACAGATTATAGATACAGCCTATGAAGAAGTAATAAAAGGAAGGGAAAGTAAGTATAGACCAATTCTGAATGGGGGCCTGGTGAGACATGAAGAATATGTATGTAGGGATGATAAAATAGTGAGATATCTTACTACATATAACTTGAACACACGAAATGTGTGTAATATAATAGAGAAAAATTGTCCTATTTTATTAGCTATGCCTGAGGTGAGGTCCATAGTGGGAGACAAACCAAGTTATGCTTATAGGAACTCGGAAACATTGAAGCAAAAGCTTTGTTATAAAGATTTTTGAACAACAAAAAATAAATGTGTAAGGAAGGTAATAGGAACAAGAAAATGTTATAATTGCTCTTGTTGCAATGATTTGTATGAAGGTGACAATATATTTGTGCACCCTACAAATGGAGACGTTTTTGCTCTAGAAACTTTAACAACTTGTAATGAGGCACAAGTAGTTTATTTGGCTACAGGTACATCCTGTACATCATTCTATGTGGGTAAAAACATTAAAAAGCTAAGACAGAGGATTGTAGAGCATAAATCTGATATAAGAAGAAAAATATGAACAAATGCGTTAAGTAAGCACATTATGGACAAGGGTGAAAAGCATAGGTTTAAATTTAGGGTAGTAAGTACAGTAGAAATGGGCATAAGGAGAGGTGATATGAATAATATGTTAGAGTTAAAAGAGTTTGAGTGGATTATTAGGCTTCAGGCTGATGTAAATCCTGGTTTGAATAATGATGTTAGTTTAAAGCCTGTATTAATGAAAAAACGAAGGGAGAAATTATAAGTTTGAATTTATATGTATATGTAGTTATTTGAATGAAATGTGGTTTTAAATGTACATTTTATATAGGATTTTGTATGTGTATGTGTGTATGTGCACACATTTATAACCGTTTATGGTATATTGAACATAGGTATATATTTATGAAATGTATATGTCATTTAAATTTTGATATTTTGTTATGATGTTTTACTTATTTATTTATTTGGTGTTTTTCTTTAAGATTTGATTATTGTTTAGTGTGATAGGTTGGCTGAAGCATGTGATTTAATTGTGTCTCCTTTTTAAATGTTGGATAAGTGGAATTATTTTATACTGATGAAGGGTGTAGACCCAAAACCTTTATAATAAAGTGTTGGTGTGATATAGAGTTTATATTTCAGAGTATACCACTGCTGTGAAACGGATACCCCATCTATATAAAACAAAGTTTACCATATCCATTTTCTAGCACAACTTAGATCTATGGATGGGAGACAGAAAATTGACCTAGGACTGCCCCCTGTGCTACTAATGGACACAAGTATCTTCTAAATGCTTTATCCCATGCATGGGTCCCATCAAATTATCTATGTTATGATCCCATTTTTTTATATTGGTGATAATATATAATTATTGACCATGGGATGGTGATGGGTAAAGCCAATATATAACCAAATGGGTTAGGTTATTATGAGCACAAAAAGGGAATTTGGATAGGCTTAAAACATTCGCAATCACAGTTAGCGTAGTGCATACCTATGAGACTAAGTATAATTTACACTATTTATTTATTTAGCGTTATTCGGTTTGTTTATTCATAGGTTCATAGGTGTGTATTAGGCTAATAATTCAGGACAATAATTATGATAGCAAAGTAAGTGGTCAAATCTCTCTCTCTATCTCTCTCATTTCAGTGATTTCACATAAAATGCTGATCAGGCTGATTGGTATCAATAAGCCCTTTCAATCTCTTAGCAAAAGAATAATCAAAAAAGCCAAAGAATATTGAGGGAAAAGGGGCCAAAATAATGGAAAATTTAAAATGTTGCAAGTCTATACTTGGAAAGTTATTAGAATGACAGTTGTTGCATTTCCATATGTTTTCTGAAGGGTATAAAGTCTAAAACTCAAATGTCAATCATTTTTAGTGATTACAGTACTCAAGGACTTGCCAGAAAGACACACATTTAAAAAGAATAAAATGAAAAATATGAGACAAAATCAGGAGCATTCTGTAAAATCAGGGACGGCTGAGAACTAGGGTCTAAAATTACTTGAGTCTGATATGACCATCACCTTTGTGAATTGGTATCACGCAGCCTAAAAATAAAGGTCAGAGAAATTACAATAAGCTAACATATTGTTTAATACAACAGAAGGTGTTTGTTAAGATTTCCTTGACTCTGTGTAGTAAAACACAAGATATACTTTATGTTCCCATACTAATTTTGTAGTTGTACATGTGACAGCAGTTGTGTCTGAATTTCTATTTGTGATGCCTCCTTTGTTTCCATTGCACCCTCTAACATTACTTTTACGTCTGCAAAGTTTGCATAGAATTTTCTCCAATCACATTTCTATATCCTGTGGATAGCTGATTGCTTATTTTATGTTTCATTTATTTATTTATGTTTCATTTATTTATTTATCTGTTTTACATTTATTAACCAGGGAAGTCTAGCTGGACATGAAGGCCCATTTCAGCAGAGGCCTAGGGAGAAAAATTCCAGTTTATGCAGTGCAAACATATTCTTTTAAGTTATGCAATATCAACAATGCCATACAGAATGCAATTAAAATAAATTTTACAATGTTAAAATAGATAAGATAGTAACGACCTATACAGTACGTAGTAAAGCTTCTTATACTGATTATATTCTATTCAGAAAGAGCTAAATAACTATGCAGTAAGATAGATGTCACAAAACAGAGTAGTGAGTTATTTACAAAAGGTGGAAAGCAAAAGATTGATTTAATTATGACACATAAATGAAACGAGTGGTAAAAGAGACAAGAGAGACATTAGGTAGAACATGGGGAGGGAGAAGACTGAGTGATAGTTGGTAACAGAGTAGGAGAGAGAAGAAGTATAGTAGAAAAGGAGGAAGAAGTAAAGATGTTATAGTTATCCTGCAGATGCACAGATACAGAACCAGGATGTTTACAGGTGTTCTCTTAGATGTGTTTTCAATGCCTATTTGTTTTCTAGAAGCCTGAGAGCATGTTGAAGGGCATTGCAGTGAGTAGCTACAGAGTTTGGGCATATGCCAGCTCCTGCTGCATTTTTGTATTTAGTGATGGCAAGGAGGAGTTTATCTTCCGAACAGAGAGCTTTGGGAGGGTGGTACTGTTGGAGCATGCTTTCAGTGCCGGATACCTATGAGGGTAGTATATATTAGAGCATGAGCTAGTAGTAGCTGACTATAATGGAGAAGATATGGGAGTTCAGTCCAATTTAGTTGTTTAAGGGTAGAACATTGATGAGTTCTAAATGGGATTTGCAGCAAAGAGAGCTATTTTGTTGTACCATTGTTCCTGCTTTGTTTGTGTGGATGTTCATAGGTTAGTAAAGAGTGGAGAGGCATGCAGTAGGGCAGGTAGGAGGCAGGCTTTAGCTATGGTTTCTCTAATTCTGTCTGTTGGGTTGGGTTTTGTTTTATACAAGAAGCCAGGTTGTGGGTGTTTTTTTAATAACCATTTGGACTCGTATTTCAATTTTAAAGTTGTCATCAGTTGTGACTCCTAAGAATTTGGTATTAGGGAACTATTCAGTCATGGTATTATTTACTGAAAAGATTTTGACAAGAGATTTTCTTTGGTAAAATGCATTTGTGCTGAAACTATCAGTTTCAGTTTTGGGGGGATAAGGTCGGAGTTGTCAATTGTCTAGTCAGGATTCTGCAGATGTAAAGGATTCTTAAGTAATTTCTTAAAGTTTCTGTAAGTTAGAGGCTGGGCAAATGAGTGTCAAGTCATCTACATATTGTACAAGTCTGGCATGCTTGGATGCAGTGTGCAGATCATGTCTAAAAATGTTAAACAGGAGGGGTCCAAGTATGGAACCTTGTAGCACACCTACAGTAATGGGTAGAAATGAAAAGTATTCTTGCTGCCATTTGACTGCTTGGTCTCTATCCATTAGGTAGTTAAACCAGGACAGTGAGGAGGGGGAAAGACCCAAGAATGGGGAGTTTTAGTAATACTTTATGGTGAGAGATGGTGTTGAATGCTTTGGACAGGTCAAGGAATAAGGCTTATACTAGGTTTCCAGTATTTCTGTTTTTATTAATGGTACCAGCAAAGTAAAGTAAGCCAGTAGTGGTGCTATGGTTGGGAAGGAAAGCATGTTTTGTGGGGGAGAGAAGGTTGCTTATGGTAAGATATTGAAGTGATTGGGAACAGGTACACTTTTCTAATTTTTTTAGATAATGATGACAGAATTGCAACTGGTCTGAAGTTGGAGTAGTCAGCAGTGGGTCCTCCTTTATGAAGAGGAAATATGCATGTCCTCTTCTAAATGGCTGGGACTTGACATTCTAGAATGGATCTGTTTATTAGTATTAGTGTAGAAGTTTTTGGGGGGGTTTGTTGATTTGCCATGCTTTCCAGGCCTTGTCTCTATGCACTGATAGTTGCTTACTGTTTTTAGATAGCCATATTGCTGAATTAAGTTTAACTCTTTCTCCTGATAGGAGTGTGTCTGTTCAGTATATTGATAAAGGTTTTATTAAATTTGGCTTTGCCTAAAGGAAGATTTTTTTTTTACATATTCCAATTGCATTGCTTGGGAGTGGAGAAGATACTGTTTAAATAAAAAATTGGATAGGTTATGCTTATTCCTGTATGTGTGATGTTAAACTGGATTGCATACAAGCCTTTTTACATAACTGGGCAGGTGGTCACTTAGGTTGTCAGATAGTGTGTCATAGTTATGGATATTACTGGGCTTAGTTGAATCCAGTCTAGAGTAGAAGCCTTAGAGGTGGGCTTGTTGTATCTTGTCTGTGTATTGATGAGCTGAGAGAAATCACACAGATTAATACTGGTAATAGGGGTATCAGATGCAATTTGGGCCCATTCTATGTTAAAGACCCCAAGAATGATGGCCTCTTGGAGTATATTGGTAGATGCCCATGATACTATGTCCAATGCAATACTGATGTTATTGCCAGGTGGAATATATAAGGTTACGATACTTATAGTCTTATAAGAGTTAAGCTAGAGTAAGGCAATACGGTGGTTTATTTGATAAAGGAATATGTTCAGGTATTTTGGGTATATAATGGCTACCCCACCTGCTTTTTTGGATATACAGTCTGCTCGAAAGATATTATAACCTGGAGGGAGGATTTCAGTGTCTTTGACTCCGGGTTTTAGTCGTGCTTTTATTATAACAGGGATGACAGGATTGTAATGAGATATGAAAGCATGCAGTTCAGCTACTTTGTTGCAGATCTTTCTAAGGTTAATATTTATGAATTTTAGGCTTGTTTTACCCAAGTTGCAGGAGTGAGATATTACATTATTAATGGCTCTGTGGGCCATTATGAAAGAGGCTGTTGAAGTATGACCTGGGTTGGGGTGAATGTTGCTGCACAGTTGCAGACTGGGTAGGGATAGCTGGAATATAGAATGCCACGCAGTTTTTAATTAGTTCTTTTTGACTAAATTACAGGTTGGTTTTCTTACTTTTATATACATTTTATTTGAAAAGATAAATGTGAGCTAGGTTGTAAAAGTTGTGAGCTATACTGAATAAAATGCGGGAGTAATTGCCTTTGTGAGCAATGGACTCAGAATTGGGCATAAGACTGGTTTTGAGAGGTGTTTGATAGTTGGTTATGTGCACAAGAAAGAGAATTGGAGTACTTTGAATAGCATGCTAATTATTATGTGAGGGTTGAGTTAGTGAAAATGCAAACAGGATACTGATAAATGACAGGATAAGGTTTAATAGGTTGTGGGTTTGGTGAAGTGGGAGGGGTTGTCAAGTTTCAATGAAGAAAGAATTAAGCTGAAAGAAAGACAAGGGTATGAAGTGGTTAGTGGGTATGTGAAGGAGAGGCAAAAGTATGAACTGAAAAGTATTTTGTGATTGGTGGTAATGTGATGGGTGGAACTTAGTTTAAGATAAGTGTAGAAGAAGTGTGAGAATTGGGAGTATTAGGGGAGGGGAGTGAGTCTGAGAGTATTGTGAGTAAATAAAGTGTGCTCAACTAATGATGTACTTCAATGGAATGCAGTCACTCCCTGCATAGATGTTTTTCCACCAACAATCAATGAGGAAGAATATTTATGGATACAAAGACAGGGTTTTTCAACTGTTAGAACTTGAATAGAGTCACAGCATTTAATTTTATTTTTCAGAGCTTTATTTGCTTCTTTTCCAGGAAAGTTTTACACTGCTAGAGTAAAATATGTGAAAGTGTTAATTTATCTTTACCTTAAGCAGTATCAGTATTGTGGGTAGGGGTTGGGAAGGGTGCCATCCCAGCAGATTCAACACAATATCACAGACCACAATGATGCAGAAATGAGTAAAAACAAGATATTTCAGCATTTAATTTGATTAATGGAAATTGCCATGCACAGGTTTTAACTAAAGGTATTTATTTTTGTGCTTTTGCAGCTGGAGTGAAATTCAACTGTAGAAGTTTCCTTGGTAGTGAGATTGTCAGCTTTTGCTGCAAGAATCATCAGAGATGATATGTGCTAAGTACACCTGGAGAGTGCAGATTAAAATAATTAGGATTGTTTGGTGGTTGGACTGGGTAGTTAAAGTACTATTTATCTATGCTTTGTTGCATTAATAATTCACCATATTTTGCAGTTGTACATTTATGCTTTGTGGCCTTTAAACTTGAAAAAAGGCAGCTAACAGGAGATATGTCTAGGTATACAAGTTTGTGTTTAGTAAAATGGTGGCTTCCAAAATTTAGAAGTACAGGTAAAATGCTTATCTCAGTTAGTTGACACTGACACACAACATGCAGTCTGTAAATTTGACACTTAAGCACTATAGAATACTAGGCAATGATGCAACTCTTTTCACAAACAGAGCTGCCTGATATTATTAACAATTGACTAGACTAGTAACTTGTTTTCCACTAAAACAATCAATGAGGCAGAATGTTTATGGATACAAAGATGAGATCTTTGAATTCTAAGAACTTGAATTGAGTAGCAGCATTTAATTGTATTGCTTTATTTGCTTTTTGCAGGGAAACTTTACACTGCTAGAGTAAAATATGTTAAAGTGTTAATTTAGCTTCACCTTAAGCAGTATCACGTCTGTATGTGGGGGTGGGGGTCAGGGTGCCCTCCCAGCAGATTCAACACTACTGTACTGAATACACTGATTTAGAAATGAAGGATAATAACATGTTTCAGCAGTTTAATTTGATTTTTGGAAACCTACTAACATAGGTTTTAACTGAAGCTATGTTTCCTTTTCTGATTTTGAAAATAGAGCAAAATTCAGCTGTAGAAGTTTCCTTGGTAGTGAGATTGTCTTAGGTCTTGGGGCTAGGAATCATTAGGGATACCATGTGTTCAATACATTTATTACAGAATAAGCAGCTGAAGGGAGTGTATTTCACTTATGTCATGGAATAGAAAAGTGAATTTTGATAATGTTATATTCATACTTTTCCTTCTTGGTTTTCTGATGTAGTTAAGAAATACCTAATTACTGCTTTCAATCTTTTGAGACTTGAACTCATAATTAGATAATGACAATTTGATGAGAAAAGTCAGTTGAACAGCCACGGTGGTGCAGCGGTTAGTGTTGCCACCTCACAACAAGAGGTTCTCTGGTTTGATTCTTGGCTGGGGTGCCTTCTGTGTGGAGTCTGCATGTCTTCCCTGTGGTTGCATGGGTTTCCTCCAGGTGCTCCGGTTTCTTCCCACATCCCAAAGACATGCTGTAGGTGGATTGGACACTCTAAATTGGCCCTGGGTGTGAGTGTGTGCATGTATGTGCCTTCTGTGGAAGGTTGGGAGCCAGGCTGGCAACTTGACACTGTAAAACTCCACTGCCAGTCATGAGCGGACAGGTGATCCGCTGTGGCGACCCCTAACTGGGAAAAGCTGAAAGAAGAAGAAGATGAGAAAAGTCAGTTGTCTGTATAGTTTTTCATTTAAACTAGGTTTGTTTTAATGCTATTGTACTTTCTCAAATGCCTATAGTAGCTTATATTTTTTGTACAGCTTTTTAATTTTGTGATTCCACAAAAGGTTTTATCTGTTTTTTTTTTTTTACTGGTATGTGCTTTTTAATGCATACGTTAAATTAAGTTATTGAACTCATTGAGAATTAATAATATTTCACAATCTACTGAAGGTATCTTTTTTAACATCTTTATTAAACATGACATTTCTTAAAAAGTAGCATAGGTACATATACAGTATTGAGATGGCTCACTTAAGTCACTGAAGGTGTCATCCCAATGTGTTTTTGTAAATATGTCATTTACTGCATCTGTTTCCATTGAAAATGTCTAGGAAAGATGACATTTATAATTTTGGATAGTATTCAAAGTCGCTTGAACAAATGTGTTAGGGGTATTCCTGATGCTTACTAGTGAGCATAGCAAAGGCACAATTCATACAGGTCATTTATGCTAATGTGCAAGACCTGAAAAATAATGAGATGCAAATGAGAAATGGTTTAAAGTACAGTATGTCACTGAGGCAGTTTTGGAATTCACAGTCCAACATCCTTGCGACATGCACATTCATTATTAAATGCCAAGCTTCGCCTTTGATATTAGAGTTGCAATTCTCGAACTTGCTTGTCCAAGTATGCACAAGCACTTCATTGACACACAAATTAATTATTTCCCCCAGCAACCACTTAATTAGTTCACATTAAGTATGTGCAAACACTAAAATAACACAATAAATTATTTTGCCCAGCAATCACTTCAGCAGTCTGACCATGTATACACAATGCACAAGTACTTCTCTAACACACAAATTAATTATTTCCCCTAGCAGCTTCTTCAGTAACATTATTCACAAGCACCAAAATGAAACATTTCCCCAAGCAAACCCTTCAATACTAAACTAAATATTTAAAACAATTTATATGATAAATTAACACTGGTCCCACTATCGCAGGTGGTACATCAATGCACACACTGATTACCGCCACCTCACACATACAGATAAATGCATATATCTGACAAATGGTCATCAATTATCAAAGAAAAATGTTGGCATAACGTGTATAGAAGACTCCACACGGGTCTATATTATATTCTTGAAAGCCGACAATGTCAAATCTGACATTGTCGACATGAGAATATTGAACGCTCAGAATCTCGAGTTTATAAATGGAAATCTCTGTAAGGAGAGATTTCCATTTACTGCAATGTAGTGCAGTCTCGGAGTTGGTATATTTAAGTAGCGAGGTGTGTGTGGGGCGCAGCCCCCCATGTGGGGGGTGCAGGGGGCCTGCCCCCTGCTTAAACCCATTAGGGTACTTTTTTCCTTTTTTTTGTCTTTTTATAAGGTCAATGTTTGAAGACTTCAACCATATGGTGTCGACCATATGTTGTTTGATGTTTTCAAACATCTATCTTATAATATTGAACCCCTCCACACTTGGTAAAGAGGATGGCTCATGGAAGAAATTAAGCAAATTAAGGCTGCAAATTAAACATCACAACTGGAATAACACAGGGGGACAGTAAATACAATTTTGCGTATATGTCCATTAAAAAAAGTTTTAACTGAAACATGGCTGACATGTTCACCAGCAGTCCATGTGTAATTATCGTGTGTCATTAAGTCTATTAATCAAATAGGTTCATAAAGAATTCCACAGGAAGTATTACTTAAATTCTTATATCTATATAATTAAATCTTAACACATGCCATATGTAAGCTTATGTGGAAGCTCCTCCTGTCACATGGTTGTCATCACAGACTCATCAGCACCAACAGCAATCAAATGTTGGTGAGCAGTTTCCACTGATCTCTGTGGATCTCTGACAGTGGACAGCATACCTCTAAACCTGGAAACATCAAACATCTGGACAAAGGCCCATGAAAAATAGGTACAAATCTGTACTCTGATTAACATAAAATTTGCATACACAGTTATGTAACCCCACACACTCCAGTAGAATTGTGGAATACCAACTTTTAAACATAAACTGAAGAACAGACTACCAAAATATGGCCCCATACCCTGTTGTAGATAGTAACCATTTTTTTTAATGTTTAGCAATGATTCTAATATTAGCAAAAGAATACTATAGGACCTTCAAATGTCATTCTCCATGGCCTACTGATCAGTGACGTAGCTAGAGTAAGTGCCACCTGGGACTGTCTTTGAATTTGCCGCCCTTCCCCCTGCACAAAATCATGGTCAAATAGGACCCCCCCATACACAGTCCTCCCCCTGCAGCCATTCTAATGTCCCATTATTTGGGTAATTCACCCTGTTTATCATAAACACTGTAAACTGCATACTGCTTTAATTCTACAATGATTATTTGGATTTCATTTAAAATTTTTATTTTGCAATTTATAGCATAAACACTAACAGACATCTGCTAAACAAACCAATACAGTCTCATAATGAAAAAAGACTTAGCATTAAAACTTTTCTGCCCTTGAAACTCACATTCATTGAAACAGCATTGGAACCCACATTCAAAGAAAATGCATCTGGCCAGTGGCAGATAAAGATTACCTTTGGGCTGTTTTCAAATCATAGGCCCCTTGCACATGAAACATACACGTGTTCTTTGATACACCTTCCTGATCTGATTAAATTATATTCCTTGTATAATACAGCACACTTGTCAGAGCGCATTTTAAATTTATTGTTTTGAACATTTTTCCAGTAGCAATGAAACAAAATGCATGAACCAATAATGACAAAACTGCAAAATTCACAACATTTCCATCATAAAAGTCTACTCAAACTTCTACAATCCACCAGTATCAGTAAATATGCAAAATCTCTGCAAAAGTAAAAGTCATCTAAATAATTACACATTAAAGAGCTCTGCAACTAATGAAGCGGTTGCTGCTAGCAAACAACTTTATATTTCATTGTTTCATCTACTTTTAAAGTGCCTGTTGCCCTTTAGGAATAAATTGCCTATGTTACATTAAAAAGATGTTAAGCTAATAATATTGCAATAAGGAATGGATGGCAATCTGATAACATGTTCCTAGTTACTAGGTATCGCTGGCAAAGAAGACTTTCTCAGGATTGCAGCATCCACCCCCTTTAAAAGTACAACACTGTACAGTATCAACAATCCATCTACATAATGTGGGAGTAGAACCCATAGCCTTTTGTATTAAACTCAAGCATTCTACATGTTGTGCTCCTAACAACACAAGCAGACTTAGCATAAGCAGCACTAAACTTCTCTCCCCCTCAATAAATATGCAGCACAAGAAATTTGGAAAAAGACAATATTTATGGGGGGGGGGACAAAGGCCCAAAACCAGAGACACATTTTAAACATTGCTTGTATAATCTTAGAACATTTGCTAGAATAAAATGTTTGTGTTACCAAGTATGTCCTGAAAGATAGGAAGACTGAAACTTAAATGGCTATCATTATTTAGTGAATTCAGTTCTCACTGATTTGGAAGACTGAAACTTAAATGGCTATCATTATTTAGTGAATTCAGTTCTCATTGATTTGCCAGAAAACCACTAATTTTAAGAGGAACAGACCAAACATATGATCCAAACATTCCAGACATTCTGTGAAAATCTGGAGAGTTGAGAGCTATGGTCACTCAACTCCTTGAATCAGACATGGTGGTTTGGGTAGAGAATTCAGGCTCTTGTTTGTTGTACCTAAGGTACAGTGTTTGAGCTTCAGTAACACTAACTACCAGGTATATCTAGCTGGGGCACATGTTACACATACCATGGCACCAAGTGAACTCTATGGCAGCCATAATAAGCAAACTCCCCTTATTGTTACTCATTGACAGCTGCCGCCTGAGAATTGTAACTTTTACTGTATATTAAAAAATAGGCAGGCAGGAAGAACAGGACTGGACCAAAAGAAAAAAGTGCTGCCTGGGGTGGACCGCTATACTACTGACTGTTGTAAGACAGGTCCCATTACAAAAAAAAAGCTATATTGAATATTAATTGTAGTGAGGACAGATTTTTCTTCCTTTTTGCTTGCAGTACACACAGTACAGCTCCAGTCTAGAGTCCACTCTGCTGAATCTGCTCTGCTCCCTCACTGCTGCGGTCTCCAAATTACAGAGATATTCTGAGAGTCTCCGAATAAGTGGGACAACAGATAGTCCTCTGATTCATTAAGCTGATGTCACCACACATTCCCCTGTATTTTGATGCTGAGATGCATGGTGATGTCATTCATTATTTAAACTAGAAAATGAAAATTAAAAAAAAAAAGGAAAAAAAAAATCAGAATTGAAGGGGCCACTTGGAAATTCATGGCACCCCATTATTTTGACCTCAAAACCATTAAATACTGAGTAATTTGGTATGGTTGAGAGGTATGGTAGGCAGGAACTCTTCTTTTGTTGTCAGCATGGTTCAGTAGCAGGACCCCTCTCCCCCCATAGCTAGCTGTTCATGGGCAACTGCAGCTGCTCTCTTCCAGGCTGATGAAATAACATCAGTGGCCCTATAAAACACCTGATCATAAGTCCTGGTGCACCCCCCTACATCATTGACATCATTCAGTAACTGGTCCAAAATCTGCATTTTTGGCAGCCATATTCCCATTTTCAATCTAATTCAGAAAGGCGCAATGACGCCTGAATGCTTGCAGTATTACATCATTTTCACAGTCACTGAAAGGGGATTTACATGGATTTGTACAACTGGATGCCATAATCCTGTGTGACATAAAAAAGAGAAGGATACAATACATTAATATCACCTAACTAAATTCCTGCCTATATACACATATTTTTCAACATTAAGCACTAGAGACACACATTGCAGTTATGAAAATTGAAGGTTAGGTGGTTGTATCACATCACACTCACACACAAACTGGTGTTTGGTACAAACCAAGGAATACCACTTGAGTAGTGTATTGTCTCCCACTAAAATAATAGGATGACTACACATTTTCAAATGAAAACATTTGAAACCCACTTTTGTTGTGGCAACAAACAAATGAAAGTTTGCACAAAGCAAGGATTACCACATAATTAAATTATTATATTTGCTTTCAAAACAATTCTCAAAATATGTACACATTTAAAACAGAAAATTCTATTTTATATGATTGCCAGTCACCTTTCACTGTGCCTGTCACTACCCTGGAGGTGTCTCTGGGCCATTTGTGACACCCCTGCACTGGATCATTAATCAGGGAGCTTCACTCCTTACTTCTGACAACAGCGGGGACCATACATACTGGAAGGATGACAAGTGCACACAGAGTAAAGTGAAATTTCCCTTAGGAGCACACAGAGATCACAGTCAGCCTGGGACTGGTTTCTCCCTCTTTCTCCAGATCCCCAGTAAGACTCCCCACTGGTACAGTGGGTTCATATTAGAATGACAAAAATGCATTTTGTCGAATGCATTTTCGTTGACACATGTAGGGCGAACAGGCAAAACAGCAAAGCGGCTGTTCAGCAAATTCTTTCCCTGGGAAAGAAGTCACTTGACCGCTTCATTGCTTTGCCTATTCTGGAGTGTAGTGTGGTCCCTTGTCCAGTATAGCTCCCGAGCATGATTGTGCAACAGTTACTGACCTTAGGGTTAGGATGCGGGTTAAGGTAAGTGCATATGTATGAAAGTGTTTGCTGTTTTTTATTTTGTGTTGATGCATGGTTGAGTTACATGTGTGTGTGTTTTTAGCTGTTTACTTTTGTTTTGTGGGGTAGGATTAGGGTTAAGGTAAGTGTGTTTGTGTTTGGAACTGTTTATGTAAATGTGCAAGAGTTACTGACCTTAGGGTTAGGGTGCGGGTTAAGGTAAGTGCATATGTTTTAAAATGTTTATTGTTTTTTTTTTGTTTGTTAGATGTATGGTTGGGTTACGCGCATATGTGTTTACTGGTTGTTTACTGTTTTTTGGGGGGGTATAATTAGGGTTAGGGTATGTGCGTATGTGTTTGGAAATGTTTAATGTTTTTTGGGGGGGAGGGGTTGGAACAGCAATTTCTTTCCCTAGGAAAGAAATCGCTGTTCTGTGGTTTTGACATTTTCAGCATTCGCTGAATATGTGTCGATGTAACACCGTTCACTGTTTTCAGCGTTCAGTGTTATAATATGAACCCGGCACAGCTATAGGGTTGAGATCTCAGCTGAGTGGCCAACGCAAAACCTCCAGCTCCATCTCTGTCCAACCAGTGCCTGTCCCTACCCAAGTAGCTGACACACACACACACACACACACACACACACACACACACACACACACACACACACACACACACACACACACATTTTGTGATTTGATTTATATGCAAAGACACACACACACACACACACACACACACACACACACACACACACACACACACACACACACACACATGCACCTGGGATAAGCTGGCACAATTTTACTGACCATGCCCCCTTCTGCCCAGACTATAAAGTAGTTCTAGCTGCCACCGGCCAACTCTTTCTCAGATACTCTAGGCCCTTAACAAAGAGTATCCAATCCTACTGTGTAATGTTACTTTTACTCCAAATGGTAGCCTGACCAAGAGCAAGGCTATTTAGGAATGGCCTCTAAAGTGTCACCAAATAGACATGCAAGTACTCTATGAGCTTAAATATGTCTCACAAATATCAGCCACAAATATAGGTTCAAATATATTCAATACTAAATAATAAAAGAATAAGAAAATACTCAATAAATCATCACAGTAAATTCAGAG
This sequence comes from Protopterus annectens, assembly GCF_019279795.1. Lineage (NCBI taxonomy): Eukaryota > Metazoa > Chordata > Ceratodontiformes > Protopteridae > Protopterus > Protopterus annectens. The sequence continues at coordinate 1,447,142,633 of NC_056728.1, forward strand.
TTCAAAATCACATAATACATTGCAGGGCAGTTTCAGATAAAAAAGTAAACATCCAATCTATACTTTACTGTACTCCTAGCTGAATCTAAAAGAGTTACTATGCCCTAAAAACTTATTTACAGCAAGGCAAGTGCAGAAGGTGGTGATGAGTGAATGTTTCCAGGTCAAAGACAAAATGCAAAATGCACACTCTCTCCCTGAGAGAGTTCTTAAATTAATATCAAATATTAATACTGGGTTAGCTTGGGTGACATCACTTTTTGTCACTGGACTTTAGTTCCCAAGCTAAACCCCTTTTGTCAGAAACTAACAGAATTTACCATATCTCTGTGAAAAATACATAGCCTTCAGATGTTTTCTCAGAGCTGTGCAGCTGCTAGGAAGTCATAAAGCAATAAAACACTTCTGCATCTCAAACCTAGTAATTACTTCTCTTCCAAGACAATGCAAAACGTTCTAGCTGTAGACATTGTGTCTGCTACTGAACTGAAACTGAGAGATAACTTTTATAGCACAATCATAAATTTAATTTCAACTTATTTTCTTGAAGTTTTGCAAGTTAACCCATTATGTTCTAGTTTTTACTGTTAAAACATATACATTTACATAATTACAATGCTTCATATACATTTATATTCTAAGCCAGCATGGCATGCTGTGGTTACATTTTAGCTCAGTACTTTACACTTTTGCACACACATCTGTATGAATCATATCAATATTCACAAATAACAGAATTATTTACAAAATTCCAGATAGCTGGGCTGGCAGTATTTCCTTTTGCGATATTTCTTCCCCCATGAATACTCAAGCTAGTTTTTCAAGTGACACTTGAGAAACATTGCTTGAGAGAGTTGACTATCTGGGAATACCTCACCCATTCCCTGTCTTGAGAGTTCATCTGTGTTGGCATTGCTAACCCCACACGGTGCTGCACTGTCATATATATCTGCAAGCCTAGGCTCCACCTTCGTAACTTGGCATTTTGCTGGCTGGCTCAATGAAGCCATGTTAAGGGATTGTGGTCTGTAACTACAGTGGATTTCTTTCCATACAGATAAGGCTGAGGTTTCTGCAGTGCCCACACTATGGCTAGACATTCATTTTCTACACCTGTGTAGCATTCCTTCCTGGGTTGGAGCTAATGCCTGAGATATACCATTAGGTTCTCTTCTCCCTCTGATGAGACCTGACTGAGTACAGCCCCCACCCCATGGTTTGAAGCATCCACCTGCACAACACATTCTTGACTGCAATCTGACCTACCTAACACAGGGGGTCCTCTACCTGCTTACATGCTGGGGTCACCACTACCTTATCTGGCTTCACCTGCAAAGGGCATCTTTGTGAAATAAAATTGAAAAAAGTCACAAAGGCTGACCTCTCTCTAGCAGTCAAGGGCTCCCAGTAATCCTTGGTAAGATCAGTAGTGGTAAGATATTAGAGCCCCTCATCAGCTGCAGGGCTTCATCTATCCTAGACATGGAATAAACATCTGACTCTGTGACTATTTAATTTCCTGTAGTCATGCACAGCAAATACTCAGCACAAAGGCCTTCCATAGGTTTCATCATGTTAACATAATCATCCTACCTCCTTTAGCAGTTCTACCATGTACTGCAATTGTTACAGGAAACATACCCTTAACCCTAGAAGAATAGGGGGTCTAGCTCGAGGAGGGTTGTTCAAGTGCTTTTTTGATGTTGAAAGAATTTCTATATACAAAAAAAGGTTTGTTACCTACCACCTCATGTAAATCATGATTACCATGAATAATTCTCCAGTTTCTATTTAAAATATCACAAATCTGTTTGTTGTTAATGTTCATATCCAAAGAACACACTAAATTGTAATTGTTTCTAGTCCCTGAGTGTACAATATTTGAACAAATATTGTTGTCTTCCATTAAGATTGCTCTATAGTGGGTTTGTCTTTTCTCCATAACTTCACTTATGGTAGAGTTTAATAAATCAGGATCATAACCCCTAGAAAGAAACAAACCTTTTATAAAGTCAAATTCTGTGACTAGATCTTGAGCTCTCGTAGTCATCCTACAAGCTCGAATGAACTGCCCTTTTGGGATGTTACGTTTGACATGTGTAGGATGGGCACTGGAAAAATGAACATAGCTGTTAGTAAAGGTTTCTTTTCTGTGTATCTTACTCTGAAACTTCCTCGAATGAACATCCCACCATAAATTCACATCCAAGAAGTCAATGGATGTACCAAAACTGTTAAGGGTAAATTGTAAGAACCCTCCAGTGGTGTTTAACTTCTGTAAAAATAGATGCATTTTTTTGACGTCTCCTTCGATAATAAAAAGGAGATCGTCAACAAAACGACAATAGAACAAAATACCAAAATCCTTGGTAACTGTACTTAAAACACTGTCCTCCCACCATGACATTACCAAATTTGCATAAGTAGGGGCTGCAGGTGACCCCATAGCCACACCCCTTTTCTGTCTGTAGAACGTATTTCTAAATAGAAAAAAGTTGTTCTCTAATAATATTTCAATAAATCTACAAATAGTAGAAATCTGTCCGTTCTTTATACACTCATTTTTTCCAAGAATGTAGCGAATGGCTTCCACTCCTTCATCGTGAGGAATACACGTGAAAAGTGAAATTACATCAAGTGTGAAAATGATGTGTTGATTTTGATCAAAGTTCTCAAACATAGAACTCATCTTGATTTTCCTTAGAAAATGCCAAGAATCTTTTAAAAATGAGTCAGTAACAGCTACCAGGGGGGCTAAAATAGCATCAATGACCTTCGCTATCCCTTCAGTCACTGAGTTGGGAGCAGAAACAATGGGTCGAAAAGGTGGGCCTAGTGGATTTTTATGAGTTTTGGGAATTCCAAATAGAACACCTATTCTAGGTTTATCAATCAAACAGTAATCATAAACTTCTAAGGAAATTTCACCTGACATTAATGCATCATATAGGAAGGAATGAATGAACCTTTCCCTTTTCTTAATATCAAATAATTTAATGACTTCATACTCATCTTCATTTTCTAACAGTTTCAACATCTTAACATTATATACCTCCTGAGGCATAATCACAATATTCCCACCTTTGTCACTTCGCATAAAGCGGGTGTTGTGACTCATCTGTTTTAAATTGTTAAAAGCCCTTCTTTCTTCTTTACTTAAATTATGTTTCTGTCTCATGTTGTTACTAAAAAGAGAATGTATTTCTTGTAAACAGATATCTTCAAAAACTTTTAAAGTGTGTACTAATGGGGGGTTAAAGTTGGAAGATTTAGTTAACTTTTTTTCTTTACATGGAACACCCTGTAAAATGTAAGCTAAATTTAATTTTCGTATATACTTTTTAATATCAATTGTTGTTTCACAAAAATCAGCTTTCTTGGTAGGTATAAAATTAAGCCCCAATTTAAGAATTTTCAACTCATTAGGTTCCAATACATAGTCAGTCAAATTAATGATATCAAAATTACTTGATTCAGCACTGTTATAGTTCATATCTCTTCCCCCGAAGAGTTTGAATTCAAAAATGTCCTGCTTCTTGTGAACACAGTTTTCTTGATAGCTGCTGGTTTTTTGGCTAAAAAAACTTTGTTACCTAAATTAGTTGCATTCACATCATTTACTACATTGTCAGCAGCAACATCATTGTCAGTCTCAGAGTCCAGGTCTACATTGTCAATTAACACATTTGGAACTTTTTCCAGTAATTGCTTATTGCCTCCAAAAGAGGTCACATTGTCAGATGGAATAGTGGCCCTTAGTTGGTTAACTGTAGCCTCACTTGTCAAAAGCATAGTGTTAGTCCGTTTTCCTGTTTGTGCCTGTTTAGAAAAAACGGATCTTCCAGACACATGAAAAGAACCAACATTTTTTTCTTTGTTATGATTGGTATTAATACCCGTTGGTTCTCTAATGTTGGGCATGAACATAGAGTAAGCTAAGTTGTTTTTATAAGCTAAAATGTCTCGCTCAAGTTTAACTATTTTCCTGTTGGTTACTTCACTTGAATGCCTCTCAACCGAATCAAAGAGAGGTATAAAAATCCACATTCTCAACGGCCGATAACTCATGCTCTAAGCGTGCTATTTCAGCTCTTAAATCAGTTATTTTTGAAATGTTATTTTTCATCAACAACTTTAAAAAGGACATGCCACATTCATTAAAGAAAGAAACCAAAGACTCAAAGAAAGCGTCTCCGATAAACACCCCATTTGGGCATTTAAAAAACCGGAGACCTTTAGGCATTATTTTTAGTTCAAGACATCTTTCAAAATACTGGTTTTCAATGATCAAAGAACGGTATCGTTTAACCAACCTGGTCAAGTTGTCCCGTTTTTTCAAAGTGTCCCCTTCACAATTAAAGTCATGATATACATACTTCGCGAATGGGTTGCCAGATACATCCAAAAGGTTTTTCACGTCTCGGCGATTTTGTTTGGAACCAAGTTGCTGCTTGAAGCAGAAGTCAGGCTGCGCATTGCCGTCACCGGCTGGATACCGTCTTGCTGTTTCCTTTAAAGGCTCCACCTCCACAACTGTATCTAGTTCCTTAAAGGAACCTAACGGACTAGAGGTTGTATTAGCCTCTCCTTTCGAATTTTCTGCTTTTGACAACAAAACCTTAAGCGATTTCTGAATATCCACCAAAGTAGAAAGAAACAGTGAATTAATGTCTTTTTTAGTGTCCCCTTCAGGAAAAGAGTAAGTGCTGAGATTTAACAAAACCTCGTCGGTTTCAGCCGCCATGGTAGGAACGGAGTCACTAAATAAAAACCAAAATCACACGTAGCAACAAATAAAACAACCGGCAGAGAAACCAGAAATAAAAATGAGCAAAAACTACAAAAATGTAAGCTCCTAGTAGTCATCCCTACATAAAATGCAGGGCATGAACTACATAGACTTAAGTAAACAACACCTTCTGTCTTACATGTTACGTATTCAGGAACAGGAAAAGAAAGGTCCATACTTTCTAACATAATCATAGGTCCTTTAGCTATAAATCTACATGTACTGCAATTGTTACAGGGAAACATACCCTTAACTATAGAAGAACCTTATCTGGCTTGTTTTCCTTGTCAGGTCTGTGAGGTGAGCAGCTATGGTACTGTAATGGGGACAAGCTTTCTGTAGTACCCTGCTGTCCCCAAGAATGCCCTCACCTGCTTTTTGATAACAGGGGTAGGCCATACCTGAATGGCTTCCACTTTTGCAGGTTCTGACCTAATCATACCACTCCCCACTCTATATCCCAGGTAGGAGACCTCTGCCATACCCACCTGACAGTTACTGGCTTAATGGTCAACCCTGCCTTTTGCAGTCTGCCCAACACCTCCCTGGCATGCTGAAGGTGCTCTTGCCAGGAATAGCTGTAGATGGCAATATCTCCTTCTCTTGCTAGGATATGATTTACCAGCTTCAGTTGCTGAGGCATTTTTTATCCCAAAGGGCATCTTTGTGAACTCATACAAATTGAAAAAAGTCACAAAGACTGACCTCTATCTAGCACTGGGGGTCAAGGGCACCTGCCAGTAATCCTTGGTAAGATCAGTAGTGGTAAGATACTTAGAGCCCCCTCCTCAGCTGCTCTAGGGCTTCATCTATCCTAGGCATGGAATAAGCATCTGACTCTGTGACTATTTAATTTCCTGTAGTCCACACAGAGCCTGGTCCTGTCATCCTTCTTTGGTACCAGCACTACTGGGGAGACCCTGGGATTACTAGCAGAGTGCCTCTTTGGACCTCTTCAAGAGGAACCTTGACGATTGGATGGAAGAAAGGAAATTCACTCCAGGGATCACGTCAGTCGCCCTGCTAGACAGGGGTCCAGGAAAGTAAATAATGTGGGAAGAAATAGCGAGGGAATTGTTATGGCTAGGCTTGTATAGGCCCTAGGGCTGATAGCCTAGTACCAACCTATAAACCTATGAACCTGTGAACCTAGACTCCTGGATTATTCCTAGTTCCAACATTTCCTGTACTTCCTCCCTCAGAGTCTGTTTGACTCTCTCAGGCACCCTATAAGAGGTCTGCTTAATAGGCCTTTGGGGACTTGTATCCAGCTGGTGCTGTACCAGATGGGTGCACCCTAGTTTCCCAGTGAACATGCTCCCAACTCCTGAAACACTGCTCGGATTTCTCGAACCTGGGTAGGGGATAGCTTCTCGGACATCACTACCCCTTCCACTGATGCATCAGTCCGAGCCTCACTGAGGAGATCAGTCACCAGATCCCCCTCAGACCCCTCCTGCCATGCACTGCAAATACTCAGCACAAAGGCCTCTCTATTATGGTAAGGTTTCATCATGTTAACATAATACAATGTATCCCCCTACCTCCTGCCTAGCAGTTCTACCATGTAGTTAACATCACTGACCTTACTTACCATTTTGTAGGGTCCCTCCCAAGCTGCCTGCAGGTTGATGTGTCTGACAGGAATGAGAACCATAACCTGCTGCCCTACAGTATACTCTCTAGCTCGAGCATTCCTGTCATACCAGACCTTTTTCTGCTGTTGGGCTTCTACCAGGTTCTCCTGGGCCAAGGCTATGAGTTCCCTGAACCTTGTCCTGAGGTTTAGGGCATAGGCCACAACAGACTCCTTGTGGGATTCAAACTTACTTTCCCACTCATCTTGAATCCAATCTAGAGGCCCCCTCACCCTATGCCCATACAGCAACTCAAAGGGTAAAAAACCTGTGGAATCCTGGGGCACTTCTCTGTAAGAAACAATAGATGGGGCAAATATTTGCCCAACACCTCTTGAACTGGTCTTCAATTGCCCATAGCATGGACTTCAGTGCAGAGTTTAACCTGTCAACAAGACCATTAGCCTGGGAATGGTAGGGGATGGTCTTTTGATGTTTCATACCACAGTGCTTGAAGAGACAAGCCAGTAGGTCTGACATGAAATTGGCACCTCTGTCAGTCAGTATTTCTTTTGGGAAACCTACCCTGCTGAAAATCACTGTCAAAGCATTTGCCATCTTTTCTGCCTCAGTGGAGGACAGAGCTCCCACCTCAGGGTATCTTGTAGAATAATCTACTACTGCTAGGATATACTTTTTCCCTGTGGAACGTGGGGTAGTAAGAGGCCCCACAATATCCATAGCTACCCTCTAAAATGGCTCCTCTATCACAGGCAAAGGCATCAAAGGAGCTTTCACCTTGTCTCCTGCCTTGCCTATCTTTTGGCACTGCTCACAGGTCCTGCAGTAGCCTGTTACATGTCTGGAAATCACAGGCCAATAAAAGTTCTGCATAATACATCTCTTTATATTCTTTATACCCATATGACCTGCAAAGTGAACATCATGCGCTATGGCTAGGAGTGCCAGACAGTTGGGTCTGGGCACTACCAACTGTTGTATTCTCTCACCCTCTAGCCCTCCCTCAGTGGTCCATTCTCTATACAGTAACCCTTTGTCCAAGTATACAGATTCCAGTTTCCCTTGAGAATCAGGTGCCTCACTGGCTACCTCTCTCAGGCCTTGTAATGTATGGTCTGAGAGCTGAGCATGTCTCAACTCTCTCTTTGCAACCATTCCCAGCTCACTTTCCACAGGAAGTCTGGCATCCTCTGACAGCAGTGCCTCACTGTCAGCCTGGGTACTACTACTCACCTCTACCTTTGCAGTCACTCTGTCCAAGGGACCATCAGTACCAACAAGCAGCTGTGGCTCACCTTCAGTCTCACTGCTACAGGGTAGCTCCCTCCCTGAAGTAACCACCTCACCAGTCCTGAATGCAAGTGTGCTGTCTGTCTGCATCTCCCCCAGGGTAATAGACCCACATGCTTGTCTCCATGCTTGACTATGTGTAAACTGCATGCACACAGGCTACTACAGTATCAAAATCATTCCCTATTAGGGCATCTGCAGGGATATCCTCAAACACACCTTCTTGCTGGCTTCCTTTTCCACCCTCACAGTCAAGGTGAACTCTAGCCAAAGTTATTCAGAATGGGGTCCCTCCTAAAGCTCAGACTGGAGTAGACTGCCCAGGCAAGCAGTGCTACTCTTTAACCACTGCAGGCTTCACAATGGTTAGGTCAGAGTCTGTGTCTCTGTTAGCAATTTCCTCTTTCCCATTTACTAAGGTGGGATATAACCTCTTGTTGTAGTTTGGTACCTTTGTTGTCTCAAGACAACTTACTGCTGGAATTTTGTCATTCCCACTTACTGGCTCTCCCACTTTTGTTCCCCACCTTGTCTCTGTGGACATCTATATGCTACATGACCCCACTGGTTGCACTTAAAACATTTAACCTTTGGTCCTGTATATGTACCTGGAGTAGTGGCTTCCCCTGCTACTGGCACCCTCTGTTGGAGTGGTTTAGGCTGCTGCCATGGGTTCTCTTAGAGCCATGAGCAGCACTGAGTATCCCTTTCCTGTGCAGTGATGCCCTGCTTGTTAGGTATAGGTCTCCCTTTTTCCCCAACTCATCTGCAGTATTGCATTGTCTATCAGATAACCAGATTCTCTTGTCCTCTGGCAAAGTGTTAAGGGTTTGTTCCCTCACCAACAGGTCTGCCAGCCCTTCAAAAGTGGTGACCTGACATCTACACACCCACCTATGAAAACAAGTGCTTAGTTCATCAATATATTCACACACACTTTCATCTCTGTCTATGCTCATGAAACTTTTTCCAGTAAGCTTCAGGTGTTAACTTAAAACATTCTAACAAACAATTTTTAACTGTATATTAATGTAATCAACCAGTATGAGACAATTTAGAAATAGCAGTTACAGCTTTACTCTGGAGTAAGGGGGTCAGGAATCATATTCAGAGCCCTTGGTCAATATTATACTGTTTAAATACCCTTTCAAACATATGAATGAAACTATCAAAATCATCCCCCTCTGTAAACTGTGGAAGAAATTCACTGACCTTTTTTGCTTCTGTGGTTCAATTACTCCCTTCCCCATTACCTCCACAACCCTGGCAAAGAGTCAGCATCTCCTTTTCATGTTGTCTCTTCCTCTCATTCTCCTCAGCCTCCAGACATCGCAGCTTCTCATTTTCCTCAGCCTCCAGACATTTCAGTCTCTCTGCTGTTTCTATTTCCAAATGTTTAGCCTTCAATTCAAGTCTCTTTAAATCCAGATGGATTTTTAAGTCATCTGTGGAAAGGTTGAACTGTCCATTTTCTCACAGTTGTACATTCCCAAGGACAGTCTTTTTGTCCTCCTGATTGCTGGTCTGTGATGCAGCTGTGTCTAAGGCTACAATCATTTCTGCCTTAGTCAGGATTCCCTGCAGCAGTCCTTTAGCCTGTCATATCTCAGTCAACTGGCTCCTTGTCAGCTTGTCATACTCCTCTGCTGGCATGCTTACCTTCTCTCCCTGACCAAGTTAACAAATGATTAAATAAATAAATAGATAGATAAATAAATAAATAAAACAATTGTGATATGAAACTCTGAATGTTCATTGTGTGGCTGATTAAGAGTACAAACACCTTCCTTAGTGACCACTGTTTACAGGCTACAGGAATTCAATATCCATATCACTACAGGCCAATTAATATGTGATGTGGCTATCCCACCACTGCCAACCAATTAAATGTGACACCCCTGCATTGGTCCAATAATCCAGGAGCCTCAATCCTCACCACTGGCAACAGTTGGAAACGTACACACTGGGAGGATGACAAGTACACACACAGTAAAGTGCAATTTTCCTTAAGAGCACACAGAGATCACAGTCAGTCTGGGGCTGGTTTCTCCCTCTTTCTCCAGATCCCCAGAAAGACTCCCCACTGGCACAGCTATAGGGTTGAGATCACAGCTGAGTGGCCAAGACAAAACCTCCAGCACTCTCTTTTTCCAACCGGTGCTTCGTGTCCCTCCCAAGTAACTGACGGACACACACTTTGATATTTGATTTATAAACAAACACACACACATACACACACACACCTGTGAAAGGCTGTCACAGGTTTACTAGCTATGTCCCCTTCTGCACAGGCTATAAGGTAGTTCTAGGTGTCACAAGCCAACTCTTTATCAGCTACTCTAGGCCCTTAACAAAGGGTGTCCAATCCTACTGTGTAATGTTACTCTTAATCCAAATGGTAGTCTGACCAACAGCAAGGCTATATAGGAGTGGCCTGTACAGTATCACCAAACAGACATGCAAATACTCAAAGAGCTTAAATATGTCTCACAAATATCAGCCACAAATGTGGGTTAAAAAAATATTTAATAATAAATAATAAAAGAACAAGAAAATACTCAGTAAATTGTCACAGTAACTTTGGAGTTCAAATTCACAGGAGGTATTTAACTCAACACTGCAGGACAGTCTCAAATAAGTAAAGAAAACATCTAAGCTATACTTTACTATATTCCTAGCTGAATCTAAAAGAGTTGCTATGGCCTAAAAACTTAATTACAGCAAGGCAAGTGCAGAAGGTGGTAATGTGTAGAAGCTTCCTGATCAGAGACAAAATACAAAATGCACAATATCTCTCTCTCAGAGAGATCTTAAATTAATAGCAAATATTACTGCTGTGATAGCTTGGATGATATAACTTTTTGTCACCTGAGTTTAGTTACCAAGCTAAACCCCCTTTGTTAGAAACTAACAGAATTTAAAATCACTGTGTGAAAAATACATAGCCTTCAGATGTTTGCTCAGAGCTGTGCAGCTGCTAGGAAGTCATAAAGCAATAAAACACTTCTGCATCTCAAACCTAGTAATTACTTCTCTTCCAAGACAATACAAAAACTTCTAGCTGTAGACATTGTGTCTGCTACGGAACTGAAACTGAGAGATAACTTTTATAGTACAACCATACATGTAATTTCAACTTATTTTCTTGAAGTTTTGCAAGTTAACCCTCTATATTCTAGTTTTTTTTTTTCTGTTAAAACATATACATTTACACAATTATAATAGTTTATATACGTTTCTATTCTAAGCCAGCAGGGCATGCTGTGGTTACATTTTAGCTCAGTACTTTACACCTTTATACACACTTCTATATGAATCATATCAATATTCACAAATGACATAGAAGTATTTACAAAATTCCAGATAGCTGGGTTGGCAGTATTTCCTTTTGTGACACCATCTTAGAAGCATAACTCCCTGTGTCATTCACATGGTACATTACATTTCCCTGAAATAACACAGAAGGTTGTAAAATAATTTTAACAATAACACTTGTGATGAAAGTTAATTATCTGCCCATTTGAGAAATGTAAGTTGCTTGCCAAAAATGCCTATGCCAACAGTGAACTATAAGAAGAGCATACAAATAAAAGTTCCATTTTCTACCACCACATTTATATAACATGTTACAAAAGCTAGAATATACTTGAAAAATGCAATCATACCTTATCAAAACTACAAGCCTTCCTTGCAGATAAATCAAAATGAATAACAATCATCTGTTTTCTCAAAATTTACAAGTCTCCTAACCTTCAAGTTCCCTAGCTACATAGTTACCTTTTTATAGTGTAGTTTCAGGCTTCTGGGCATGGTGAATTTGCAAATGGGGTATGAACTCATTAGACTGGCTGAATATCAAACTTTTGACTGTATAGCAGGAGTAAACATAGTGTAGGTGCTACTTCGGTGTTAGTTGATAATTGATTGCAACTGTGAATGATTAGCGGGAGGGAAAATGAAGATACAACAGCAAATCAGGCAACCATACCTGCACTGGGTGTGACAACCAGGATACACTTACAAAGTGTAGATATAACTTTAGTGAGCTTTTAAATGGAACTAAACAGCACACATTTATCATTGCTGTTCACTAATAGCAAAAGTGTGCTGCCTTTGATGAAGAATGTTTTTCACTGTCATGTATTTTTATCATACATTTAAAGTACAGTTATACAAAATGCACTATAGACTGCACATCTGAGAGTACAACACAGATAAGAGACAAATGAACATAATATAAAAAGTAGACAAACCTGCATTGGTGCAAACATAGTTCTAAATGGTTATGTGATCAAACATTGCACTAAATATGTAAGCACAAATGTACAGACAAATGAGATTGTGGTTTACTATCAAATGAATGAAAATCAAAAGAGTGAATCCCAAAAGGACTGAACATTCTAACTATTGAATGATGGAATTTGCCCGTTCTCCACTGTTGTGCAATCTTGGAGTTGGTATACATATATTTAGCAGGGGGTGTGGGGGCACAGCCCCCCACATGAGGGGATCAGGGGGTCTTGTCCCTTTCATTAAAAATGTATTCAATATTTAGAATGTTCAGTCGTTTTGGGATTCAGTCTTTTGATTTTCAATCATTTGATAGTAAACCCATATATGTCTTGTTAATACTGTGGATGAAATTGGAATTGCTTGTATGCACATGATCTGCTTTTCTACTCCAAAGTTTTTTTCTGTGGCAAAGAGTGATAAAGCACTCCTAGTGTGTTTTTTATGTTCATTAGTATGATAGTTCAAATCCAGAGTTCTGTAAAAATCTGTAATGTATGATAAAATGTATATTTTAATATTTTTTATTCATTTTAATATTAATGAAAGTTGCTTCTATGATAAGGAGATCATATATTAGAGCTGTGAATTAACTAAGTGCATATCGCACCTGGTAAACACTATGAAGTACAGTGCATGTAGGACATGTAGTTCATTCTTCAAGTCCCACATTTTCTTTTAATGATAACAATTAATAAACAGTTTTTACAATAATAATGCATGTTGGGCTTTGCCTTTCTCATTTGGGTGCTGTTCGCCTGTGTGCAAACATGGCATAATGCCACAGACAAAAAAAAAGATACATTGTAACATTCACAAAAGATACATTGTTGCATCTTTTGACTTCCATTGCTCAAACATGGTATTACAGCATTAGGAGGTACCTGCATTTCCACAGCACCTGGAAACAATAAACAGGCATTGTTAATTTCAAAAATGATACATTGTTATATGTGTGGTCTGCCATTCTGCAAACACGCTAAGCAGCATTGCGTGGCGGTCAGCAGTCATGCACAGAGAAAAAGAATATACCTGTTGCCTAACTCTGCCTGTGGCATCAGGTGTAAATTAAAAAAAAAATAACACAGGTAAGCCAGGCTTCTAATCCATCAATCTCTAAGTTTTAGTAATGCTGGTCCACTCTAATTTACATAAAAATTAACAATATAAAAATAATTATATATAAAAATAACTGTGTATAGCAGCTGGATTGAGCATACACATTATGTTGTATATATTATATGTCTAACTATGGGTATCAGTACAATTATGGTTCTACAAAAAATACCACTAGCTACAACAGCCACAATCACAGAGCAAATGCTGGTAGGAAATATATTTATTACAGTTAGCGCTACGGCTCCCAGGCCTTCACAGAGTAAAAAACATTACTAAAACACAGGTTTATATACAAAAACAAAGAATGCAACTGGAAATATGTAATTTAATTATTTAATAAATTAATTAACTTATTAGCAGTGGGATGGGTTATTATGTTTTTTGTACCAGCGTTGCTCTGTGATTGTGGCTGTTGTCGCTAGTGGTATTTTTTGTCTTTTTTATTTTGGTGGTATTTTTGTTTTGTTTTAAGGGGCCATGGCCACTGACCCCTGCCATAATATTCCTTGCATTTTTAGAGAAACATCTGTGGATTGTTCCCAGAAGTCTATGGAACAGTATGTCACTCAAAAGAAAATAATAGACTGGGTGAAGGCACTTCCACGGGGCTGAATATTCCACAAGCCAGTGTGAGGACAGCAGTACCAGAGGGTGTCTGGGATCGCTTTATGGGAGAAAGCAATCAGTGGTGTGCGGATCCGTTTGGTAAAGTGGGCACCTCTAATGTATTTTGTTTATCTGCAGAAGCCTGCACTTTGAGAGATCAGCTTGAGCGTTTGTTGTGTAAAGAGACTAGTACCCACTTTAACATTTTTTATTTGCAACAATACGTAGACCTTAATATAACTCCAAGAGTTTTAAGGGCTTCTAAACCTCCTACCACACCGTTTGATGTAAATAGTCCTGAGGATATGGCCTTCCACAAAAGGTGGATTAAGGCTTCACATCAATGTTCTATTGAATGGATTCAAATCCTAATAGAAAGAGACCACCTTAAAAAATGTCAGTTGAAGGAAGAAATCCTCAGGGTGAGTGAACAATTGCAGCCACTTTTTTCTCTGACTAAGTTAGATGATATGCTCAAAAAAATTAATGTAGTGCTTAAAGATCTTGAGGAGGGGCTTGTAGAATGTAAAACTTTTAAAATTAATCGACATGCTTTTTGATAACAGGGTAGGCCATACCTGAATGGCTTCCACTTTTGCAGGTTCTGGCCTAATCATCTCCCACTCTATATCCCAGGTAGGAGACCTCTGCCATACCCACCTGACAGTTACTGGCTTAATGGTCAACCCTGCCTTTTGCAGTCTGCCCAGCACCTCCCTGGCATGCTGAAGGTGCTCTTGCCAGGAATAGCTGTAGATGGCAATATCTCCTTCTCTTGCTAGGATATGATTTACCAGCTTCAGTTGCTGAGGCATTTTTTATCCCAAAGGGCATCTTTGTGAACTCATACAAATTGAAAAAAGTCACAAAGGCTGACCTCTCTCTAGCACTGGGGGTCAAGGGCACCTCCCAGTAATCCTTGGTAAGATCAGTAGTGGTAAGATATTTAGAGCCCCCTCCTCAGCTGCTCTAGGGCTTCATCTATCCTAGGCATGGAATAAGCATCTGACTCTGTGACTATTTAATTTCCTGTAGTCCACACAGAGCCTGGTGCTGTCATCCTTCTTTGGTACCAGCACTACTGGGGAGACCCTGGGATTACTAGCAGAGTGCCTCTTTGGACCTCTTCAAGAGGAACCTTGACGATTGGATGGAAGAAAGGAAATTCACTCCAGGGATCACGTCAGTCGCCCTGCTAGACAGGGGTCCAGGAAAGTAAATAATGTGGGAAGAAATAGCCAGGGAATTGTTATGGCTAGGCTTGTATAGGCCCTAGGGCTGATAGCCTAGTACCAACCTATAAACCTATGAACCTGTGAACCTAGACTCCTGGATTATTCCTAGTTCCATCATTTCCTGTACCTCCTCCCTCAGAGTCTGTTTGACTCTCTCAGGCACCCTATAAGAGGTCTGCTTAATAGGCCTTTGGGGACTTGTATCCAGCTGGTGCTGTACCAGGTGGGTGCACCCTGGTTTCCCAGTGAACATGCTCCCAACTCCTGAAACACTGCTCGGATTTCTCGAACCTGGGTAGGGGATAGCTCTGGACATCACTACCCCTTCCACTGATGCATCAGTCCGGCCTCACTGAGAATCAGTCACCAGATCCCCTCCAGACCCCTCCTGCCATGCTGCAAATACTCAGCGCAAAGGCCTCTCTCTGGCCAGCAAAGTAAGGTTTCATCATGTTATGCAATACAATGCATCTGCTCCCGCTGCCGCAGTTCTACCATGGATTGCAGCATCGCCTTGCCACCGTTTCAGCGGGTCCTCCCAAACTGCTGCAGGTTGATTAATGCTGAACAGAGGAATGAGGAACCATGACCTGCTGCCCGGTATGCTCTCTGGCTTTCGGCGTTTCCTGTGTCATACCAGACCTTTTTCTGCTGTTGGGCTTCTACCAGGTTCTCCTGGGCCAGGAAGCTATGAGTTCCTGAACCTTGTCACCAGGTTTGGGGCGCAGATACAACAGACTCGTAATGGGATTCGACTGCTTTCCACTCATCTTGCAGATCAATCTGAGGCCTCACCTATATGCCAGCAACTCAAAGGGTGAAACTGCTGGACTCCTGAGGGCGCTATAGGAAACAATGGAGTAGAACAAAGAATATTTACCCAACACCTCTTGATTTTAGACCTTCATTTACCCATGGCATGGACTTCAGTGCTGAAGTTTAACCTGTCAACAAGACCATTTAAGCATAGAATGAGTAGGGGATGAATTAACGCGATGTTCACCACGGATGCTTGAACAGACAAACCAGTGGGTCTGACATGAAATTGGCACCTCATCAGTCGAGTATTTCTTTAGAGCCTACCCTGCTGAAATCACTGTCCAAACTGTTGCCACATCTTTTCTGCCTCGTGATGAAGGACAGAGCTCCCCTCCAAGACATCGCGGAATATCCTGTGGGCATTGATGTATGGGGTACTAAGAGCCCCTACACAATATCCATAACTACCATCTCTATATCACAGGCAAATTAAAGACTTTCACCTTGTCTCCTGCCTTGCCCTGCAACGCTTTTAGCTCACGGAGTCCTGCAGTAGCCTATTACGTAATGCGGAGACTCGGGCAAATAAAGTTCCTTACGTAATACACATCTCTTTATATTCTTTATGCCCATATGACCTTATAGAAATTGAACATCATGGCTGGGGTGCCAGACAGTTAAGGTCTGGGCACCAACTGTTGTATTCTCCTCACCCTCTAGCCCTCCCTCAGTGGTCCATTCTCTATACAGTAACCCTTTGTCAAATTATACGAATTCCCGGACTTTGCCGAGAATCATCACCTCACTGGCTACCTCTCTAGACGCTTGTATTAACATGGTCGCAGGGCTGAAACATCATCATCTCTCTTTGAAACCATTCCCAGCTCACTTTCCACAGGATGGCGTCCTCTGACGGCGAGATTGCCTCACTGTCAGCCGCAGATTTTCTATCACCTCTTCCTTTGCAGTCGCTCTGTCAAGGGACCATCAGTACCAACAAACAGCTATGGCTCACCTTCAGTCTCACTGCTTCTGAACAATCACTCCCTGAAGTAACCACCTCTCACCAGTCCGCAATGAATGCAAAGTGTGCTGATAAATGCTGCATCTGGGTAATAGACCCACGTACTTGTCTCCATGCTTGACTGTAAACTGCATGCACAGGCTACTACGGTATCAAATCGGTGATTTCCTATTGGGGCATCTGCAGTATCCTCCAAACCACTGCTTCTGCTTCCCTTTTCCCACCTCACGAGATCAAAGATTTGGGCTCGTAGGGTATTCAGGAATCGGGGTCCTCCTAAAGCTCAGACTGGGTAGACTGCCAGGCAAGCGGTGTACCTCTTAACCACTGCAAAAGCAATCAGGTTAGGTCCAGAGTCTGTGTCTCTGTTAGCAATTTCCTCTTTCCCATTTCGTTGGGATATAACCTCTGTTGTAGTTTGGTACCTTTGTTGTCTCAAGATAATACTGCTGGAATTGTCATTTCCATACTGGCTCTCCCGCTTTTGTTCCCCACCTTGTCTCACCAGCGGACATCTATGACCGGTTGCGCCAAAACCGATAACCTTTGGTCCTGTATATGTATACCTGGGTATTGGCCTACTGGCACCCTCTGTTTAAGGTGGTTTGGAAGGCTGCTGCCGTGGGTTCTCTGCGTTACCAGGCAAATACTGGAATATCCTTTCCTGTGCAGTGATGCCTGCTTATTGGTGCTCGTCTCCCCATACCACAACTCATCTGGCAGTATTGCATTGTCATATCAGATAGCCAGATTCTCTTGTCGCTCTGGCAAAGTGTTAAGGGTTTGTTCCCTCCTGTAGGTCACCAATACTTCAAAGTGGTGATACAACATCTATGAAAACAAATTAACTTAGTTCATCAATATATTCATCGCTTTTCCAGTAAACTTCCGGGTGTTAACTTAAAACGATTCTAAACAATTTTAACTTCGGCATATTAATCAACCGGTACGAACAGTTTAAATGGCGGTTCCGGCTACTCTGGGTAAAGTTGGTCGTTCCGACATGCTATTTTAAATACTGCTTATGGATAAATTTATCAAATCATCCTCTATATGAAGCGGAATTCACTGACGCTGGTTCGGTCTCCAACCTGGCGGTCGTATTCCTCATTCTCAATATCAGACATTTCGGTCGGTCGTTTGATCAATGGAAGGTTGATTCAATGAACATTTTCAAGGACAGTCTTTTTGTCCTCCTGATTGCTGGTCTGTGATGCAGCTGTGTCTAAGGCTACAATCATTTCTGCCTTAGTCGGGATTCCTGCAGCAGTCCCTTTAGCCTGTCATATCTCAGTCCAACTGGCTCCTTGTCAGCTTGTCATACTCCTCTGTAGCATGCTTGCCTCTCTCCCTGACCAAGTTAACAAATGATTAAATAAATAAATAGATAAGATAAATAAATAAATAAAAAACAATTGGCATTATGAGACTCTGAATATTCGGCTGGCGCGGCTGGGTAAATTGCAAACGCCTTCCTTAGTGACCCACTGTTTTACAGGCTACAGGTTCAATATCATGCAGACCCCAGTGTATATTGATGTGGCTATCCCACCACTGCCAATAATTAAAATGCTGACACCGCCATTGGTCGTCGGGAGCATAAATCTCTCCTGGCAACAGTTAGGCGTGCACTGGGAGGATGACGGTACGGTAAGTTGTTTTCGCCAGGCACGGGGTCAGTCGATTCGGGCTGGGTTTCCGCCCTCGCCAGATCCCCTGAAGCGCAGCTATGAGGGTTGGAATCTCACGGCTGAGTGGCCAAGACAAAGGCCTCAACCTCTCTTTTCAGCGATTAGCCCGTGTGTCCCTCCCCAAGTAACTGGCGGACGCGATATTTGATTTATAAATAAACACGCACATGCAACGAAAGAAGGCATCACCAGGTTTATATGTCACTTCTGCGGGCTATGGGTAGTTCTAGGTGTCGCAAATAACTCTTTTGTCGGCTACTCTGGAAGCCCTTAACAAGATTGTCGATCCTGCAATGGCAATGTTACTCTTCGTCGATGATCTGACCAAGCTTGTAACAAGGCTATATGGGAGTAATGCAATACCGGGTATCGCAAACAGACATTGCCAACAAAAGAGCTTAGCAATAATACACGAAATTATCGACGCAAAGTATATTAGGTTGAAAAATGTTAATAAGCCAAAATGACAAAAGACGAAGTATAATGCAAAGTTATTCGCGGTACTTTGGAGTTCAAATTCCACAGGAATTTAACTCAGCACTGGGACATTCTCAAATCGAAGTAAAGAAACATCCCAAAGCTGCTTCTTCTTCACAACTGAATCTAAAAGAGTTGCTATGGCTAAAACTTTTAATTACATTAATTGGTAGGAACATTATTAATGTAGAGAGAAACACCACGATGAGGACGAGTAAATTGCCGTATAATATATGGAGATCTCTTGATTAATAAACAAATAATACCGGCAGCTTGGATAGTATAACTTTATCACCGGTTTGGTTGAGCTAAACCCTTTGTTGTTAAAACTACAGAGTTTAAAATCCATATTGAAAATTGCAACCTTCAGATGTTTGCTCCAGAGCTGTGCAGCTGCTGGAAGTCATAAAGCAATAAGGCTGCTTCTGCATCTCAAACCTAGTAATTACTTCTCTTCAAGACAATACACAAAACTTCTAGCTGTAGACATTATTGTCTGCTTTCTTGGGTTAGAAACTGAGATAACTTTTATAGATACAACCATACATACGTAATTTTCAATATTTCGAGGTTTTGATTCAGCATCTATAATTGTTTTTCCTGTTAAAACATATACATTTACACAATTATAATAGTTTATATACGTTCTATTCACAAAGCCTTGGGGCGGCATGCTGTAGTTGTTGAAACTCAATTACTTTTATACTGCACTTCTATATGAATCATATCAATATTCTGCCAAATGTGCCTTAGAAGGTATTTACAAAATTCAGATAGCTGGGTTGGCAATTATTTCCTTTTGTGGCCTGTCTTAGAAGCATAACTTTCCCATGTGTCATTCATGGTACATTACATTTTCCCTGAAATAACACAGAAGGTTGGCAAATAATTTTAACAATAACTACTTGTGATGAAAGTTAATTATCTACTTGTTGAGAAATGAGATTTGCTTGCAAAATGCCTATGCAACAGTGAACATATAAGAAGAGCATACAAATAAAGGATTCCGGCTTCTACTACACCACATTTATATATAACTTTATGTTACAAAGCTAGAATAGCAGAAAAATTACAAATATATGTCAGGCTTCTTGAGATGAAATCGAAATGAATAACAATCATCTGTTTTCTCAAAATTTAAGTCTCCTAACCTTCAAGTTCCCCAGCTACATAGTTACCTTTATAAGGTATGGTTTCGACTACAGACGTAGGTGAATTTGCAAATGGGTATTGAACTCATTAGACTGGCTGAATATCAAACTTTTGACTGTATAGGGTAAAACGATGTGGTACTGCCGTGTTAGTTGATAATTGATTGCAACTGTATGCGGAAAATGAAGATACAACAGCAAATCAGGCAATATACCTGCACTGGAGATTGTGACTAATGGGATACGCCACAAAGTCAGATAAACTTTAGTGAGCTTTAAATGGAACTAAACAGCACACATTTATCATTACTGTTCTTTATGCGCGAAGATATTGCCTTTGATGAAATTCCTGTCATGTATTTTATCGCTTTATTTAGAATTGCACAGTTATACCAAAATGCACTATAGATTTGCACGTCTGAGGCTGTACTACAGATAAGAGACAAATGAACATAATATAAAAGTAGGTAAACCACCATTGGAACAAACGCAGATTCTAAATATGATTTATGTGATCAAACATTGCACTAGGCGTAAAGCACAAATGGCTTGCAGACAAATAAGTTAATGGTTTACTATCAAATGAATGAAAATCAAAAGGTGAATCAGGACTAGACATTCTAACACTATTGAATGATGGAATTGCCCGTTCTCCTGTTGTGCAATCTTTGGAGTTAGTATACGCCTTATATATTTGCTTGGGGGTGAGGGGCACAGCCGCATAAAGGATCAGGGGTCTTGTCCCCTTTCATTACAAAATGTATTCAATATTTTAGAATGTTCAGTCGTTTTAGAGTTCAGTCTTTTCAATC
Source organism: Protopterus annectens (assembly GCF_019279795.1). NCBI lineage: Eukaryota > Metazoa > Chordata > Ceratodontiformes > Protopteridae > Protopterus > Protopterus annectens. The sequence continues at coordinate 1,447,163,474 of NC_056728.1, forward strand.
ATTTTATTAGTAAACCCATATATGTCTTGTTAATACTGTGGATGAAATTGGAATTGCTTGTATGCACATGATCTGCTTTTCTACTCCAAAGTTTTTTTCTGTGGCAAAGAGTGATAAAGCACTCCTAGTGTGTTTTTTATGTTCATTAGTATGATAGTTCAAATCCAGAGTTCTGTAAAAATCTGTAATGTATGATAAAATGTATATTTTAATATTTTTTATTCATTTTAATATTAATGAAAGTTGCTTCTATGATAAGGAGATCATATATTAGAGCTGTGAATTAACTAAGTGCATATCGCACCTGGTAAACACTATGAAGTACAGTGCATGTAGGACATGTAGTTCATTCTTCAAGTCCCACATTTTCTTTTAATGATAACAATTAATAAACAGTTTTTACAATAATAATGCATGTTGGGCTTTGCCTTTCTCATTTGGGTGCTGTTCGCCTGTGTGCAAACATGGCATAATGCCACAGACAAAAAAAAAGATACATTGTAACATTCACAAAAGATACATTGTTGCATCTTTTGACTTCCATTGCTCAAACATGGTATTACAGCATTAGGAGGTACCTGCATTTCCACAGCACCTGGAAACAATAAACAGGCATTGTTAATTTCAAAAATGATACATTGTTATATGTGTGGTCTGCCATTCTGCAAAGTAACCACTACCAGTCCTGGTCTGATAATACCCAGGATGCATTTCTGCATGCACACAGGCTACTGCATTATCAAAATCATTCCCTATCAGGGCATCTGCAGGGATATCCTCAAACACACCTACTTGCTGGCTTCTTTTTCCACCCTCGCAGTCAAGGTGAACTCTAGCCAAAGTTATTCAGAATGGGGTCCCTCCTAAAGCTCAGACTGGAGTAGACTGCCCAGGCAAGCAGTGCTACTTTTTAACCACTGCAGGCTTCACAATGGTTAGGTCAGAGTCTGTGTCTCTGTTAGCAATTTCCTCTTTCCCATTTACTAAGGTGGGATATAACCTCTTTTTGTAGTTTGGTACCTTTGTTGTCTCAAGACAACTTACTGCTGGAATTTTGTCATTCCCACTTACTGGCTCTCCCACTTTTGTTCCCCACCTTGTCTCTGTGGACATCTATATGCTACATGACCCCACTGGTTGCACTTAAAACATTTAACCTTTGGTCCTGTATATGTACCTGGAGTAGTGGCTTCCCCTGCTACTGGCACCCTCTGTTGGAGCGGTTTAGGCTGCTGCCATGGGTTCTCTTAGAGCCATGAGCAGCACTGAGTATCCATTTCCTGTGCAGTGATGCCCTGCTTGTTAGGTATAGGTCTCCCTTTTTCCCCAACTCATCTGCAGTATTGCATTGTCTATCAGATAACCAGATTCTCTTGTCCTCTGGCAAAGTGTTAAGGGTTTGTTCCCTCACCAACAGGTCTGTCAGCCCTTCAAAAGTCGTGACCTGACATCTACACACCCACCTATGAAAACAAGTGCTTAGTTCAGCAATATATTCACACACACTTTCATCTCTGTCTATGCTCATGAAACTTTTTCCTGTAAGCTTCAGGTGTTAACTTAAAACATTCTAACAAACAATTTTTAACTGTATATTAATGTAATCAATCAGTATGAGACAATTTAGAAATAGCAGTTACAGCTTTACTCTGGAGTAAGGGGGTCAGGAATCATATTCAGAGCCCTTGGTCAATATTATACTGTTTAAATACCCTTTCAAACATATGAATGAAACTAATGCACAAAAAACCAAAGACAAGCAAAGAATAATCCACGACCTTGAAGAAAGGAACCGGAACTCTGCTAAAGTCCACAAGGCTGTATTTTTATTTCTGAAGTATTCCAAAAGTCACAGATAAAATCACCTTGCTCAGGCAATCCTGAGCTTTATCAAGTGAAAACAAATTGCAGTGTGCAGTAACCTCCAGTGGCGGTCAGCAGTCATGCACAGAGAAAAAGAATATACCTGTTGCCTAACTCTGCCTGTGGCATCAGGTGTAAATTAAAAAAAAAATAACACAGGTAAGCCAGGCTTCTAATCCATCAATCTTTAAGTTTTAGTAATGCTGGTCCACTCTAATTTACATAAAAATTAACAATATAAAAATAATTATATATAAAAATAACTGTGTATAGCAGCTGGATTGAGCATACACATTATATTGTATATATTATATGTCTAACTATGGGTATCAGTACAATTATGGTTCTACAAAAAATACCACTAGCTACAACAGCCACAATCACAGAGCAAATGCTGGTAGGAAATATATTTATTACAGTTAGCGCTTCGGCTCCCAGGCCTTCACAGAGTAAAAAACATTACTAAAACACAGGTTTATATACAAAAACAAAGAATGCAACTGGAAATATGTAATTTAATTATTTAATAAATTAATTAACTTATTAGCAGTGGGATGGATTATTATGTTTTTTTTGTACCAGCGTTTGCTCTGTGATTGTGGCTGTTGTCGCTAGTGGTATTTTTTGTCTTTTTTATTTTGGTGGTATTTTTGTTTTGTTTTAAGGGGCCATGGCTACTGACCCCTGCCATAATATTCCTTGCATTTTTAGAGAAACATCTGTGGATTGTTCCCAGAAGTCTATGGAATAGTATGTCACTCAAAAGAAAATAATAGACTGGGTGAAGGCACTTCCACGGGGCTGAATATTCCACAAGCCAGTGTCAGGACAGCAGTACCAGAGGGTGTCTGGGATCACTTTATGGGAGAAAGCAATCAGTGGTGTGCGGATCCGTTTGGTAAAGTGGGCACCTCTAATGTATTTTGTTTATCTGCAGAAGCCTGCACTTTGAGAGATCAGCTTGAGCGTTTGTTGTGTAAAGAGACTAGTACCCACTTTAACATTTTTTATTTGCAACAATACGTAGACCTTAATATAACTCCAAGAGGTTTAAGGGCTTCTAAACCTCCTACCACACCATTTGATGTAAATAGTCCTGAGGATATGGCCTTCCACAAAAGGTGGATTAAGGCTTCACATCAATGTTCTATTGAATGGATTCAAATCCTAATAGAAAGAGACCACCTTAAAAAATGTCAGTTGAAGGAAGAAATCCTCAGGGTGAGTGAACAATTGCAGCCACTTTTTTCTCTGACTAAGTTAGATGATATGCTCAAAAACATTAATGTAGTGCTTAAAGATCTTGAGGAGGGGCTTGTAGAATGTAAAACTTTTAAAATTAATCGGGACATGAAAGATTATAAACTGGACCAAGCTTTTTTGGTCAAATATTATGGTAAGAGGTCTGTATCTAAGAATAAACAGAACCAAAGCCGTAATAATAGTTCTGCCTCCTCCTCTTCTGTGTCTTTTGAAGCTGTGGAAGCTGTAGAACAACAGGGCACAGATAATTGATAACAGGAAACCTTTCTGGCCTTACCAAAAGCCAGGAATTCCACAGACTTCAACCGTAAAATTTCGGAACGATTACCAACAGGCTAATTCCAAGCCTAACACCAATTTCAATGGTAAGCGGAGTTAAGGAGACTGGGGACAACAGAGAAATGCTGGAGGTAACTACAAAGGGCATTTTAATAAACAGAAACATTGGAACTGAATTTTATAACACTTTTGTGTTGAATTTGTCTGATTGTCATGTTTCTGAAGTAGTAATGTTTGTTTTAAAGTCAGGTTTGAAATTCATTCCCACTGCTTTGCCTCAATTACATATTTTGAGAGGGGAGATTTTTGCATTTGGGAGAAAATTACATCTGAGAGATTTTTTTGCAAAAAATAATGTTGTATATGTAGATAATGTGAACCAGGATATTTCTGGTGATTATTCTTTTCACTCGTGTATCTATATAAGGTGAATCTGATGAATGTGTGAGTAGTGCTTACACTACTTTTGACACCAGCAGTATCCAGACTAAAAGCCTTTTTATTCCCCCTTATAGCAACAATTGCATTCAAACTTACATTTCAGCTGTTAGTTTTGAAGTGGAAAAAGAATACAAGACTTGTATGCATAATACATCTAGTGTATGTTATAATTTAGATAAACAACAATGGTTAGAGTTTTGTGAATTTTGTGATTATAGGAATTTTATGGTAAAGCCTTCTGATAAGGGTAACCAAATAGTTATTTTAAATTTTAAACAATATTTGGATATGTGCTATAAGCATTTAAATGATAAACTAGTTTATAAAAGATGTGATATTTCTTGCTATTTCTAAGCTATTGAGGAATATATTTTATTGTTGAATAAAGATCATCGTTTAGGTTACTTTTATTTAATGACATCACTAAGAAATTTGGCGTTGAAAATACAACAATTACTGTATTTTATTGCTTACTGAAAACCCATAAGAGTTTGGATAACCTTGTTGGGAGGCCTATTGTCTTTGCAGAGAAATATTTTTTGAAATGTATCAGTGTTTTTTTTTTGCATGAATATTTGAAAAAGTATGTTCTTAGCATTCCTTCATACATAAAGGATAGTTCAGATTTTTTTAATAAAATAAAGGGCTTTCAATGGAAGGATTCCATGTTTTGGTTAGCATAGATGTGAAAAGCCTTTATACAAATATTCAACATAATGTGGGCATCCAGACTATTTTTTTTTTATTTTCTAGGTGATTCTCCTATGTCCCATTTTGTTATAGATTTAGTAGCTTTTTGCTTAATTTTATTTTTTTTTTTATTTTTAATGAGGGAGGTTTTTCACCAACTGCAGGGTATGGTCATGGGGGCAGCTTTTGCCCCCATGTATGCCAATCTCACCATGGCCAAGTTTGAGTATGATTATATATATCCTCACATTTTCTATAGGTCGCATGTTTTGCTTTATTTGAGATTTATAGATCATTTAATATTTTTGTGTGATGGTTCCCATAAGGATGCTTTAAAATTTGTTGAAAATATGCAGGTTACTAAGATGGGCCTTGATTTTGATGGCATACAGCTGGGAACTGAGATAACCTTCCTGGATATTAAACTTGATAAGTTAGAGACTGGGTTACATAGGAAGTTTGAACTGAGGAATCAGTTCTTATATGGCAATAGCTGTCACCCCCTCCATCTTATGACAGTATTGTTGTATAATGAGTTCCTTAGAATTCATAAACACTGTAGTAGTGATGAAGTGTTATACCAGGAATTTTTAGAAACTGAAAAAATATTTATTGGTAGGGGATATGATTTAGGCATAGTGTCAGAAGCCAAAAATAAAGTGATGTTACTTAGATGGCCTAAGAATGTGAATTACTTAGACAGATGCAAGAATAATAATACTAGTCATCAGAGGTCCTTTAAAAATGAAAATGTGGTAAATGGAAATGTTATTAATCTGAGACATGAAATTCCTGAAAATGTTTATTTTGTCATAATTTATAACATTATTAGTTGTAGAGTTGTGGATATTGTTAAACAATTTTGGCCCATGATGTTTAGGGACAGAGATATAAGTCTGCTTTTGCCTAAACAGGTTATAGCCTATTATAAAAGGGCTAGGAATTTAAAGGATATGGTAGTATATAACTATTTTGAGTTACCTAATGTTAATTTAAATAGAGAAATGAATTTTGTTGTTGGTACGGTTTCTTGCAAAAAATGTTCTGTATGTACACATATTGTTAACTCTTTCATCAAAATTAATGGATGCTATTTTACTGTTAAAAGAAATTTTGATTGTAATACCGTAGGTGTTATTTATGCTCTAAAATGTGGATGCAACAAGTTTTATATTGGAGAATCTAGTAGAAGTTTCAAAGTACGTTTTCAAGAACATGTGAGGGACATTAGAAATGTGAAAGTGGAGAGCGCTTTGGGCAATCGCTTTTCTGAATTTAACAATTCTAACCCTAAATGAATTACAAGTTGTCTCTTGGAAAAGGTGGAAATATTGATAGGGGAAAATGTAAGTTTAAAGGATAAACTTCTGAGGAAAGAAACTATGTATACTCTTAAGTTTAATACCTTGGAACCCATAGGGTTAAACAAAGAATGCAACCGGAAATATGTAATTTAATTATTTAATTGATTAATTAACTTATTAGCAGTGGGATGGATTATTATGTTTTTTTGTATTTAAACCTGTGTTTTAGTAATGTTTTTTACTCCGTGAAGGCCTGGGAGCCGAAGCGCTAAGTGTAATAAATATATTTCCTGCCAGCATTTGCTCTGTGATTGTGGCTGTTGTCGCTAGTGGTATTTTTTGTCTTTTTTATTTTGGTGGTATTTGTGTCAATTATGGTTCTACAGTTAAAAAAAAATGAACTTTCATGTCATACATATACATGGTTAACAACTCAGCTGTTTAATGTGTCTATATAACTAACAAGCATTTCTGACAAACACATCCTCAGTGGCAATGAGCACTCTGGACAGTAATGAGTGTAAAAAATACACCTGCTGCCAAGCCTTTTCCGTGGCAACTGGTGCAACTGGTGTAAGTCCATGGACACAATACAGGTGAGCCAGGCTTCTAATCCATCAATCTTTAAGTTTTAGTAATGCTGGTCCACTCTAATTTACATAAAAATTAACAATATAAAAATAATTATATATAAAAATAACTGTGTATAGCAGCTGGATTGAGCATACACATTATATTGTATATATTATATGTCTAACTATGGGTATCAGTACAATTATGGTTCTACAAAAAATACCACTAGCTACAACAGCCACAATCACAGAGCAAATGCTGGTAGGAAATATATTTATTACAGTTAGCGCTTTGGCTCCCAGGCCTTCACAGAGTAAAAAACATTACTAAAACACAGGTTTAAATACAAAAACAAAGAATGCAACTGGAAATATGTAATTTAATTATTTAATAAATTAATTAACTTATTAGCAGTGGGATGGATTATTATGTTTTTTGTACCAGCGTTTGCTCTGTGATTGTGGCTGTTGTCGCTAGTGGTATTTTTGTCTTTTTATTTTGGTGGTATTTTTGTTTTGTTTTAAGGGGCCATGGCTGACCCCTGCCATAATATTCCTTGCATTTTTAGAGAAACATCTGTGGATTGTTCCCAGAAGTCTATGGAACAGTATGTCACTCAAAAGAAAATAATAGACTGGGTGAAGGCACTTCCACGGGGCTGAATATTCCACAAGCCAGTGTGAGGACAGCAGTACCAGAGGGTGTCTGGGATCACTTTATGGGAGAAAGCAATCAGTGGTGTGCGGATCCGTTTGGTAAAGTGGGCACCTCTAATGTATTTTGTTTATCTGCAGAAGCCTGCACTTTGAGAGATCAGCTTGAGCGTTTGTTGTGTAAAGAGACTAGTACCCACTTTAACATTTTTTATTTGCAACAATACGTAGACCTTAATATAACTCCAAGAGTTTTAAGGGCTTCTAAACCTCCTACCACACCATTTGATGTAAATAGTCCTGAGGATATGGCCTTCCACAAAAGGTGGATTAAGGCTTCACATCAATGTTCTATTGAATGGATTCAAATCCTAATAGAAAGAGACCACCTTAAAAATGTCAGTTGAAGGAAGAAATCCTCAGGGTGAGTGAACAATTGCAGCCACTTTTTTCTCTGACTAAGTTAGATGATATGCTCAAAAAAATTAATGTAGTGCTTAAAGATCTTGAGGAGGGGCTTGTAGAATGTAAAACTTTTAAAATTAATCGGGACATGAAAGATTATAAACTGGACCAAGCTTTTTTGGTCAAATATTATGGTAAGAGGTCTGTATCTAAGAATAAACAGAACCAAAGCCATAATAATAGTTCTGCCTCCTCCTCTTCTGTGTCTTTTGAAGCTGTGGAAGCTGTAGAACAACAGGGCACAGATAATTGATAACAGGAAACCTTTCTGGCCTTACCAGAAGCCAGGAATTCTACAGACTTCAACCGTAAAATTACAGAACGATTACCAACAGGCTAATTCCAAGCCTAACACCAATTTCAATGGTAAGCGGAGTTAAGGAGACTGGGGACAACAGAGAAATGCTGGAGGTAACTACAAAGCACATTTTAATAAACAGAAACATTGGAACTGAATTTTATAACACTTTTGTGTTGAATTTGTCTGATTGTCATGTTTCTGAAGTAGTAATGTTTGTTTTAAAGTCAGGTTTGAAATTCATTCCCACTGCTTTGCCTCGATTACATATTTTGAGAGGGGAGATTTTTGCATTTGGGAGAAAATTACATCTGAGAGATTTTTGCAAAAATAATGTTGTATATGTAGATAATGTGAACCAGGATATTTCTGGTGATTATTCTTTTCACTCGTGTATCTATATTAAGTGAATCTGATGAATGTGTGAGTAGTGCTTACACTACTTTTGACACCAGCAGTATCCAGACTAAAAGCCTTTTTATTCCCCCTTATAGCAACAATTGCATTCAAACTTACATTTCAGCTGTTAGTTTTGAAGTGGAAAAAGAATACAAGATGTGTATGCATAATACATCTAGTGTATGTTATAATTTAGATAAACAACAATGGTTAGAGTTTTGTGAATTTTGTGATGATAGGAATTTTGTGGTAAAGCCTTCAGATAAGGGTAACCAAATAGTTATTTTAAATTTTAAACAATATTTGGATATGTGCTATAAGCATTTAAATGATAAACTAGTTTATAAAAGATGTGATATTTCTTGCTATTTCTAAGCTATTGAGGAGTATATTTTATTGTTGAATAAAGATCATCGTTTAGGTTACTTTTATTTAATGACATCGCTAAGAAATTTGGTGTTGAAAATACAATTACTGTATTTTATTGCTAACTGAAAACCCATAAGAGTTTGGATAACCTTGTTGGGAGGCCTATTGTCTTTGCAGAGAAATATTTTTTGAAATGTATCAGTGTTTTTTTTTGCATGAATATTTGAAAAAGTATGTTCTTAGCATTCCTTCATACATAAAGGATAGTTCAGATTTTTTTAATAAAATAAAGGGCTTTCAATGGAAGGATTCCATGTTTTGGTTAGCATAGATGTGAAAAGCCTTTATACAAATATTCAACATAATGTGGGCATCCAGACTATTTTTTTTTTATTTTCTAGGTGATTCTCCTATGTCCCATTTTGTTATAGATTTAGTAGCTTTTTGCTTAATTTTATTTTTTTTTTTATTTTTAATTGGGGAGGTTTTTCACCAACTGCAGGGTATGGTCATGGGGGCAGCTTTTGCCCCCATGTATGCCAATCTCACCATGGCCAAGTTTGAGTATGATTATATATATCCTCACATTTTCTATAGGTCTCATGTTTTGCTTTATTTGAGATTTATAGATCATTTAATATTTTTGTGTGATGGTTCCCATAAGGATGCTTTAAAATCTGTTGAAAATATGCAGGTTAATAAGATGGGCCTTGATTTTGATGGCATACAGCTGGGAACTGAGGTAACCTTCCCAGATATTAAACTCGATAAGTTAGAGACTGGGTTACATAGGAAGTTTGAACTGAGGAATCAGTTCTTATATGGCAATAGCTGTCACCCCCTCCATCTTATGACAGTATTGTCGTATAATGAGTTCCTTAGAATTCATAAACTCTGTAGTAGTGATGAAGTGTTATACCAGGAATTTTTAGAAACTGAAAAAATATTTATTGGTAGGGGATATGATTTAGGCATAGTGTCAGAAGCCAAAAATAAAGTGATATTACTTAGATGGCCTAAGAATGTGAATTACTTAGATAGATGCAAGAATAATAATACTAGTCATCAGAGGTCCTTTAAAAATGAAAATGTGGTAAATGGAAATGTTATTAATCTGAGGCATGAAATTCCTGAAAATGTTTATTTTCTCATAATTTATAACATTATTAGTTGTAGAGTTGTGGATATTGTTAAACAATTTTGGCCCATGATGTTCAGGGACAGAGATATAAGTCTGCTTTTGCCTAAACAGGTTATAGCCTCTTATAAAAGGGCTAGGAATTTAAAGGATATGGTAGTACATAACTATTTTGAGTTACCCAATGTTAATTTAAATAGAGAAGTGAATTTTGTTGTTGGTACGGTTTCTTGCAAAAAATGCTCTCTGTACTCATATTGTTAACTCCTTCATCAAAATTAATGGATGCTCTTTTACTTTTAAAAGAAATTTTGATTGTAATACCGTAGGTGTTATTTATGCTCTAAAATGTGAATGCAACAAGTTTTATATTGGAGAATCTAGTAGAAGTTTCAAAGTATGTTTTCAAGAACATGTGAGGGACATTAGAAATGTGAAAGTGGAGAGCGCTTTGGGCAATCGCTTTTCTGAATTTAACAATTCTAACCCTAAATGAATTACAAGTTGTCTCTTGGAAAAGGTGGAAATATTGATAGGGGAAAATGTAAGTTTAAAGGATAAACTTCTGAGGAAAGAAACTATGTATACTCTTAAGTTTAATACCTTGGAACCCATAGGGTTAAACAAAGAATGCAACTGGAAATATGTAATTTAATTATTTAATTGATTAATTAACTTATTAGCAGTGGGATGGATTATTATGTTTTTTGTATTTAAACATGTGTTTTAGTAATGTTTTTTACTCTGTGAAGGCCTGGGAGCCGAAGCGCTAAGTGTAATAAATATATTTCCTGCCAGCATTTGCTCTGTGATTGTGGCTGTTGTCGCTAGTGGTATTTTTTGTCTTTTTTATTTTGGTGGTATTTGTGTCAATTATGGTTCTACAGTTAAAAAAAAATGAACTTTCATGTCATACATATACATGGTTAACAACTCAGCTGTTTAATGTGTCTATATAACTAACACGCATTTCTGACAAACACATCCTCAGTGGCAATGAGCACTCTGGACAGTAATGAGTGTAAAAAATACACCTGCTGCCAAGCCTTTTCCGTGGCAACTGGTGCAACTGGTGTAAGTTCATGGATACAATACAGGTGAGCCAGAGATTTAATATAGCATACTCCAAATATTATTAATGCTGTTACACTTAATGTTTAAAAATAAATAACAATATATGGATAGTTACACATAAAAATAACTATGCATAGCAGTGGAATAAATTATATGTGTGACCATGAGTTGGCTAGCAAGTTAGGATACAAGCCAACAATGATTTTCAGAAGAGGTAAAAACTTAAAAGATTTCCTGGAAATGCCTGTTATTGTTTCCTCAGACAATCAAAATTTTAGTATGATAAGATGTGGGTTTTGCAGAGCTTGCCCCTATATAAAATATACCCAGGCATTTGTTATTAATGGGAAGACATATCAAATGCAAGGTAATTATAACTGCAATACAAAAAGAGTGGTGTATGCAGCCCTATGTGAGTCTAGCACCACTTTTTATGTGGGCAGGATGGAAAGGGTGATAAAAGATAGGATAAGGGAACATGTGTATGCTATTGCTAAAGCACAAGAAACACATGCTTTGGCTAGGCACATCAAATTGCATCCTACACAGTGTTTTAAGTTTGTTGTTTTGGAGAATTTGATTGAAAATCCAAGGGGTGGTCCATTGTGGTTGCATTTGGATAAAAAGGAACTGCTCTGGCAGGTGAAATGTAATATAACTGTGAGTCTGGGCTTACATGAGTTGATATCTGCTCATCCAGTTTTAAAGCTTAAAGCTTTTCAGAGATGAATGTTTTGTAGACTATATATATATATATATATATATATATATATATATATATATATATATATATATATTTTTTAATTATTTTAGTAGCTATTTATTTTTTCGTCTTTTCTAAACATGGTTTTATGTGGTTCTGTTAGTATGTGATGCATTACACAATGCTTATAATTGTGTGTGGGCTCCTTAAATATTATACATTGGAAGTCATATAATGATGAGATGTGTTTTAAATATGGTGGACTATTCAAGTGTATTTCATCTTATAAAGTCTGTTTATCACAGACAAAAGTGCTAATTGTGGTTGTTTTAGTGAATAAAGTTGGATTAGTTGCCGTTTCTGAGTCCTGCCACTTCTTATTGTGGATTTTACAGTTTCTTGCTGGTGTTTGTAAATTTCAACATTCTGATCACGTATTACTTCTATAACAGCTGTTGTAATATGCCTCCTGAGAACTGCTGACATGGAATAATACTATATACATTGTTGGCTTAGTAAGGCATGTATTTTTGCAATGGAGCATATCAACATTCTACACAGTTCTCATTCAAACATCATAGTGACACTTGCAGTATGATATGTGTGCATGTGTATACCTACCAATATCATATGCTCTGTGACATATATCAATACAATGTCATGCTGATTACATGGGCACATAAGTCTTGTTTCATCCACAGGTTGTAATGCTGTTTTATATACAAACATATCACAAATTTTGATTCAGTTACAGCCTTGTGGATTATTGAGGTCGTCCCCAGCAGCACTGCATGACTAACAGCATTTGTGTGAGCAGCCTGATACCATATATGGACATATTACATCGACCTCAGTTGTAATATGTCCATATATGGTATCAGGCTGCTAACACACAGCTTTCCAGTGAAAAACATATAGGAATTAGCTGTGCAATTGGTATAATTATGTGACATAGCTAGAGTTGCATGACTGTCTGAACAGTATCTCTGTGTGGCATGTGACAGATACCCAAGGCTGTATTTGGAAGTGTTGTCACAAATCATTTTTTAAATAAATATGAAATAATGAGGGAAATACACAACTAAACATAGAACTGTTTGTGGAGGCCACTGCCCATACTCAACTGGAGAAAATAGACACGCTTCTAGCTGAAAGTTTGGATCAACTTCACCACCCTGTCCTCACTGGTCATCAGCCAAAGTATACATGGAAACATTACTTAACTTATTTTCTCAGGAGAACAGCTCATCTATGTGATCTCTAAGGCTAATACACAGATTCAATGAGCTTTTACAACATCCTAGGTTGCCTCTTCAAAAACTTAAAACTTGACCTAGCAGACACAGTTGGATCCCTACTTAGACACACTCTCCAGACAGCCTATGTCCTGACAGAAGGGTGTACATCAACAGTCATCCATCTGAACAGGGGGGAGCCATCACCTGATCCAGGGAATTATAGACCCATAATCCTGGCTTTCCTCATCTGTGAAGCAGACCCAAAGAATCATCATGAAGCATATCAAAAAGGACACAGTTAGTCTCACAACTGTGTACCCAACCAATTTCTGATTCTTTAAAGATACATCATGGCTGTTAAATCTGTTTGACTTCTTGAATAAGGTCACCAAGGGTATGGATGAGGGAAAGAGTGTATATCCCACCTAACTAGACCTGTCCAAGGCATTTGACACAAATCCATATTCATGTATTACAGATAAACTGTCTCAGCTTGCCATAAACACATACATCATTAGGTGGGCAAAATGGATCATGAACAGGGCAAATACTGGTGAAGTGCATGAATTACCCACTAGCAAAAGGCCAGTGAACAGGGCTAAAACACAGGGTTCTGTACTATACCCTTTCCTGTTTGGTATTTACTTCCCACAAGTCAAGACAATCATAGGCAGCCTTTGTCTTACTAACTTTATGGATGACTGCAAAATATGGACAATCACTGAATTCACAAACACTTTTGATGCATTTCAGAAACTATTAAAGCATAAAAATGATTTGTACTAGAGCAATGGAAACGCACTAAATGAAACTATAATTTTTCACTTTTTAGAAGCAAATATCCAAGCTAATTACAATATAGACATCACACCTCTATGAGTGCACTCAGTGGTACATGATCTGGGTACTCAGTTACATAGTAATAAGAACATTGACTGCCATGTGTCCACACTTGTGACGAATCCCTTGTATGTGGAACCGCTCTTAAGTATGGGCAGATCACCCACATAAAAGGACATTCTAATGTCATTGTACTTGGCCCTCATCACACCAATAATTGAGTACAATGCATCCGTTTGCATGTACCTCACCACACATCTACAACAGCTGGAGTAATCACAAAGTTTTTGCACAATGAAGATATGTGGTGTAAACAAGAAGTCATATGCAGAAAGATTTAAAGCCCTATCACAGTATTATATCTACACTAAGAGTACCAATGGTCAATCTGTGTCTGGACGACAGGGCACCCTACAATCTGTCCTTGATTGCAATGTTACACATTAATGCAAACTGCACAAGGGTCACTCATTCCAAGGATGATAACCTAGCCTCTGATATAATAAATTATGTTACACAGATAAATACATCTCTCAGATACTACCCTTTCTCTGGTACATGCTTGCCATTCATGTAAAACAAAGGCATTTCCAGACCCTGTTCAAGTGCAACATAGATCAATGGATGCTTAATCATGATTGTACTCCTGGTGTTGTTCTCATGTCCTTCATAGATGGAGGCAGTTAGTATTAGATACTATAGCATAGGCACATCCCTGTGTGAACATTGTTCACATAGCTACTGAAAATTGTGTAAGTCATGTTAAATATGGCTAGACTTTTATAGGATCTTGAGATTTTAGCCTAGTACTCTCCTGTGCACCTATAAAGCTATGAATTTCCATTGTATCCTAGGTACAACTATAGTGTGACGGTACAATGTCACGGACATACCAGTATATCACACCAGTATTACCAATTGATAGTTTGCATGATCACATATGCATGTATGTCAGGATTTCATGGTACTACAGAATTTTCCATGGCAACATCAGGGTGAAAGTGGTCATGTGCCACATGTCTTGGGTTTGACGTGCTGATAGAAAATGTGCTCCATGTATTGTTTGGTATGTGAACAATACCACAGTGGCAGCTTCCTCAGTCATTGAAGCTAGGCTTTGCAGTGCTGGCATTTCTGTGCACATGAGCATAACTGATGCATTGCCATTAATCTCACATACTGCTGTACCATTCATTAAGTTAGATCACTTCTGAATTTGCACATCATTTGCAGATTCTGCAGACAATATCCATTGCTCTTACATTTGGAAAATGCATGGAATACACAGCTGTGTTTAGGGAATCCTCTCATAGTAGTGTGTTGTTTTTAAGTGTTGTTATCTATATGTCTGGTACTTATGTCATCCAGGGATACTTTACTCAAGTGTATCACTTTTGCTACAGTGACCTCCCACAGTCTTGTCATCCATACACAAATATTCTTTGTGATTCACAGCCATTAGGAGTTGACAGTGTAAACTTCCTTCAAGGTGTTCTATAAGATGCATGTGTGATACATCTTTCTGTAATGCACGCAGTAGATGCACAGCTCATTGTGACATTGATGGCATGGGTTACGTTCTTGAAGGTGCGGATGTGGTTATGTTTCATGCAAACCTCTCAAATGGCCAGGATTGCCTTTAATTTACAATACAGGTGTAACTCTGTCATTAACACCTCCAAAAAGTGGTTATTTTTGAGGAAGGTGTGCTGAATTCCATTTATACATTAATGATAAATTATTACAGCAGTACAAGTGTGTCCCTGCAGAATATGTATAAAAACTTACAATCATGTATTTTATGTCAATGTCACAGATTAATGGTGGTCTTATTTTATTTTTTTTTTTTATTTTAAGACAACAAGTAATTAGCAAATCAAAGAGAGAAATAGAATAAAAAAATGATCAAACTTATGTTATGTAAAACTTAAGCAATAATACATGCAATTACAGGTAAAAATAATAAAACATATTGATTTAATGTATAGTACTATGAAAAAAAGCATGCACATATCTATCATTTGCAGGTGGTCATTGAAAATCAGTACCAGATGTGCCTAGACAGAAGAAATGGATATAAAATAAGGATGATAAGCATTAAAATGCAAATGACACAATAAACAGCAACAAGTCCAGCATACATCTGCATATTAATTCACTCTCTCCTCCTTCCTCTCCCTATGTCACTCTCCCTTTTACTCTCCCTCGCGCGCTCTCTCTCTCTCTCTACATATATATATATATATATATATATATATATATATATATATATATATATGTATGGGTCTACTTCACATGGTCGACAAGCCATTTGATCGACTTTCATTTGGTCGACAATTCATTTGGTCGACAAGCAGTTTTATCTGGGGGGCTTCACCCCCACACCCCCCCAATGTGGGGGACTGTGCCCCCCACCCCCCCAACTATATATATCAACTCCAGGGTCACACAACATTGAGGAGTGGGGCAAATCTGCCTGTTGACCAAATGAATTGTCGACCGAATGAAAGTTGATCAAATGGCTTGTCAACCATCTCAGGTAAACCCATATATATATATCTATATATATATATATATATATATATATATATATATATATATATATATATATGGGTCCAAATCAAAACACTGAATCAAAAATAATACAGAACATCAACACTTACTATAATCCAGCACAAGTACATACAGAAACAAATAAAAGACAAACCATATTAGTCTACTCCAACTATAAACAGAGGGGCAAGCCCCCAAACCCCCCCATACCCTCTGCCACTTAAATACATCAAGTCTGAGATTGCACTTCACTACACTAAGATGAGTTATGTTGTAATATAGCAAATTAAAAGGGAACATAACTAAGGTTACAAAAGGTAGTTATGAATCATGTAATGGTATGTTTTACTTTTTCTTCTGTGGAGTGCGATCTTGGAATTGATATATTTAAGTAGCAGAGGGTGTGAGGTGCAGGGGGCTTGCACTTGGAGAACTCTAATATGTTTCTGTATGTAGTTGTGCTGGAATACAGTACGTGTTGGTATACTGTGTTTTTTTTTTTGATATTATGAGATTCAGCATTTTGAGTTTTCAGTATTTTGAACTTTCAAGATTTTGGACTCAGTCTTTTGAATTTCGAGACTTTGAGCTTTTGAGATTTTAAAGTAGATATATATATACATATATATATATATATATATATATATATATATATATATATATATATATATATATATATATATATATATATATATATATTTTTTTTTTTTTGTATCTATGTGTTTATATAAATATGTGTGTGTGTGTGTGTGTGTGTGTGTGTGTGTGTGTGTGTGTGTGTGTGTGTGTGTGTGTATATATATATATATATATATATATATATATATATATATATATATATATATATACATATATATATCATGATTATTATTATGGCATACCTGGAGATTCACCACTTGGCTCATCTTATGCTTCAGCACCTATATCAGCTATAAATCTGTCACCCCCTGATGAACTGTCTATATCTCTTACAGTGGACTGGAAACTCTTTTGCCTCAATTAGTAGTGGTCTGGTAGCATGTACACCATCAGTAGCTCTCCATCCCTGTGCAATAGGAGCTGTATGGCTCTTGGCATTCATTATCATTTCATTGACCCGTTACCTGATTTTTACATAATCAGTGTAATGTATTACCACCACAATGATATCACTGGCCACCTACTACCAAATACAATCATGGGATAATCTGTTAGTTCTGTTTTTGACTAACAGGTCTGAGCCATGTTGACATATGGTCTGCACAATCAACTCCTTTTCCACATATGTAAATGTCCATTTACATGGGCCAGAAGTTTGGGGTAGACTATTCCTGTATGTGATAACAAATAAGAAAGTAAAAAAAGATATTAAGCAAAGTGACTGGCAACCAAAGATGTATGCATGTATACAGGTATCATAAACAAAAGAAATTAAAAATATGGCTGTCTAGGGCTATATGCAGGTAATACACAATTATAAAGATCCCTCTCCTCCAAAAGGTAGTAATGGTAATAGTAACAATAATATAGTAATAGTAAAAGTAATAGTAATACTAATGATAAAACTCTTCTGTGAGTATAACAAGAGATGTGTAACTCTGTAATAGATGTCATTCTTAACCAAGTTATTTGTAATTAAAATGAAGGCATTTACACATGTTTAACATTTGGCATAGTCTCTTTGGTTGATGTTAGGTATATAACAGTCTAAGCACATTATCTGGACTACAATTGTAACCCTGCCATTGCTAATAATCATATAACACTTTTTATAACAAACATTGAGATTTCTCATAGAAATGTAACTATAAAGTCATGTTATGCAAGTGTACTTAAAAGAAACATCTGTGCTTTACCAGTGGACAAAATGTAGGCACCAGATGATTGCTCTTGAGAAATGTAAGCATTGTTATTATTAACAAAATCATCCTTTTGTAAATAAACAGGACATACCTGTACAGAAATAGTATTCTGTATGGAAGCACATAATTGAAATTTAAGCAGAAAATAGCAGTATAGACATCTCTGGATCTAAACAGTCTCCCTCACTATGATATAAGTACCTCACCAACATGATCAGCTTATATAGTGCAGATTCAGCCTTATAAACACTGGAAATATGCAACTCAAGTGTAATCTCATTAGCATTCATGAATCCCACAATCTGCACTAAGTGGTGGGCAGGTAAACATGGTGTGAGGACCGGCATGACTCCTTGCAACTGCTGTAGCAGTACAAAATCGAGCACTAAGAAGTGTATTTTGCTAAGGGCTTGTAAGTCTGAATGATTAGTCTGACTAAATGAATAATTCATGTTTCATACTCCTCTCACTTTGTTATGTACTTACTGAGTGTGTTTCAGGGAGAAGAGAGTTATAAGAAAGTCAAGGACTATATTGACTGATATAGGAGATAAACCTTTATAATGATTTTATTAATATATGCTTATGATCACATAAGTGTCTCTGCATAAAAAGTTGTTTGTAATTTTAATTAGATATATAATCTTTTTAAATATACAAAACACATCTCAAAATCAATCTAAATGACAATGCATTCATGTGAAAAACATTAAAGTGAATGATATTCACAAAACAAAGAGAATCAAACAACTGTCGTATTGCAAATATTGGTTACTATTTTGACAGGAAGTATTAGAAATATGAATAAAAAACAAATGCATAAATTAACTTAACTGTTGTAAATATCCCATGCAAGCACATATCTATTGGAAAATTACACAAGATAACTGTCAGAAAATGCTTATGTTGCACCTTTAATGGGAAGTGATACAACGTCATGTCTTCAGTATTTGTCATCTGTTTTCTCATAATATGTATCTGTGGCAA
This sequence comes from Protopterus annectens, assembly GCF_019279795.1. NCBI lineage: Eukaryota > Metazoa > Chordata > Ceratodontiformes > Protopteridae > Protopterus > Protopterus annectens. The sequence continues at coordinate 1,447,182,445 of NC_056728.1, forward strand.
ATATTGAAAATAATCTCAAATGTGTCTTGTTAAAGCCATAGTTTCAAAGTTCATATCCAGAGAGGTTGCTGTTTGTGTGAATGTACTAATGCTTAATGAGCATTTGATTATATTACAAGACAACAGATTGGAGAAAACATCAGAAATTTACAGTTGAAATCCTTGTTACAACAGAAATGTAAATCTGAAATGTGGAAATATGGAGAATGTATGATAGATTACTTATCCATTATAGCCTAACTATTGCTAATGATATTAATACAGTTCCCTTTCAAAATATGTCATTATTAATTGCCTGGATTATGTCTTAAATGAGGTGATATATTTTTTGTGTCCCCTTTCTGAATAATGCCATTATATGAAGGCCTAGTGATGTGTAACAGAAATGCAACTTTTGATGTAACAGACCAGTATTCCAAGAATGACTTTGTCAGAGTAAAGACGTAAGATCTCTGTTTAATGATTGCTTTTTTTTTTTGCATTGTAAGTTTATATATTATTTTTTTCTTGCCTTATGCAATTGCATGCTGCTTTGCATTAAACAATACATTTCACATCTAAAGGCAAAAATTAAAACTTTCATTTGAGATGTTTTATGTACCACAAATGAGCCTGGTACTAGTGCATGGCTGTCAGTGCTCTGGACAGTAAAGAGTGAAGAAAATGCACCTATCAGCTACCTATCTCTAGGGCGCAAGGTATAAGGGAAGTTAGTTTAGAGAAAAAAACAGGTAAAATAGGTCTCAAATCCAGTTTACAGATATTTTTGCTGAGGAAATCAGAATGACATCTGTTGCAAACTTTTGATTAGTAATGTAATACTAAATACAGATCAGTATCATACATATATTTTTTGCCACAAATGTGTCATTAATGTTGCTATATAAGTTCAATATAATGTGTGTAAAATATTGTTAAACATGACAATGATAGTTAATTTAAAATGTGCTTGTATAGGTATGATAAATGATGTGGACAATAGTCTTGTTATAATTATTATGACTAATTACATATCAGAACCAGTGGCGGCTGGTGACTTAAAATCAAAGCAGGAGACAGCTGAGTGGGTGGGGCCAAGGGGAAGTGGTGTGATCAACTAGAAAGGGGTGGAGCTCTGCTCAAAATCACAAAAACTGGGACTTTAAATACGCTGCCCTGGATGCCAAACCATCATTATGAGATTCCAATCAAGATAACATGAAGTATAGAAGAAACAAATATTTTAATGCAGTGGCTACATGATAGCTTACTTAATACCTAGATGGAAACAAAAAGGATGTTAGGCATGAAAAAATAAATTACCCTAAATACATTACTGGAATGCCAGTCAAATCAAGTGTGCAAAACAAGCAGCACTCAACTCAAGCCAATTATCCTTGCACTGCAGTTTAAATTATAATTTATATTCAGCTTTATAAAAGTACCAAGTAACATGCTGAAAGTAGCAATCTCTGTGATAAACCCACTTGTAAAAATGTTTCTTATCCCAAAAAGACCTGCTGCCTGACAACAACTATCTACTTGTTTCATGGGGAAACATGATCAAAGTAAAAAATGAATAGAAAACAATAAAGAAGCTCAAGATAAATTGTTTAAAGGATTACTGCACAGATTATGGACTACACATGACAGATTGGCATTCTGTTTAGTTTATGGGTAAAGCCTGCAAAGATGACTGCAAGTTTTGAACAAATGTAATAAGCTTCTGGAAATACTGTAATCCTGTCCTTTATTACAAATACTGTCATATGCATTTCAATACCTAAGGCTTATACATTATCTAGTTATGTAAATATTCTCTGCATGGCAACAACAAAAAAGCTTTCAATGTTGGTAATTATTTAACAGTATGCTTATTAAATCTTGCTTGCATCTTATAATCTCAGACAAGCTTACCTGATGGCCATTAAAGCATTGCTACTTAAACACAGGGCAAACGGCAGTGTGACAACATGCATTTTCTGAATAATAATAATAAGCATAAATCAACAGTATAAAAATATGACAGAAAACCAGAACATTCTGCAAAATCAAGGACATATCAAAAGCCACTGTAGTACTTGTGTCTACCTTGGATGGGAGGATACTCTGCACACTAACACTGCATAACTGATCCTTGCCTTGCTTGGACACATCCAGTCACTACATGAGGGAGTGGGGTGCAACAAGTATGTCACAATTTGAAATGTCTCTGGCTGACAGTGATGGCCCTGACACGTTTGTCATACCTCTAAAACTCAGAGCAAGAAATCTTGACAAAGCCATAAATAGAAGTGGGACATAGGCCCGAAAATCAGGACATGTTATTTAAATATTACTCTTATAAACATAGAAAGATAATAGAATAGCAGGTCTTGCATTACTATGAATTTTCTGAAGGGTATGGAATATGAAACTCAAATGTCTATCATTATTTTCTAATTTCAATTTTTAATGATTTAACACTAATTTGCCAGAAAACCACAATTTTATAAAAAGCAGACCAAACATGTGATGCATAAATATAAAACGGCCACACAATACAGCTGAAAACCTGTCAAAGAAGGGACACTTTTTAATATTAGTACTGTTAAGTTGAGCAGCTGACAAAATAAGCGAATCTACATGCATTTGTGAAATAAAAGTAATTTATAGCACTGATCATTACAGTTATTCATTAATTGTTGTAAACCCTCCACGTTTTCTTACAAAAGTGCCATTTTGCTGAGGGATTATTAGTGGGAGAGCAACATTTTGAGTGAAAATCAGGGACAGCTGAGAGGTTTGGATATATCTAATTCTATAAAGTGATTTAGTCTTGTGTACCTCACAACTTCTTAATGTAGGAAATCCAGACAAAGCCAAATATATTGGGGGAACATAAAAACAGCACTAACAATTGCTCTTGTATAAACTTAGACAGTTGATGGAATAACAGGTCTTGCTTTAGCAATCATATTTCTGTAGGGTATGAAGTATGAAACTCAATGTCTGTCATTATTTAGTGACTTCATTCCTAACTGATTTTCCACAAAACCACAAATTTTATGAGCAGACCAAAAATAAGCAAAAATATTTTCATTCTATGAAAATCTGGACAATTGAGATGTATAGTTCAGTTGTGGCTGTCTGAGTTTGCCACACTTCCCCCCCTCACAAAATCATGGTTGAATGGGGCCTCCCTCCTGCAGCCATTCCAGTGTCCCATTACTTGGCCATTTCGCCCCATTTACCATAAAAACTGTAATGTGCATATTGCTTTACTTTTACGATGATTTGGATTTCATTTAAAAGTTTTATTTTACATTTTACAGCACAAACACTAATAGACATCTGATAAACAAAGCAGTGCAATCTCAGAATGAAAATAGACTTAGCATTAAAGCTTCTCTGCTCTTGAAACTCACGTTCATTGAAACAGCATTGAAACCCACATTCAAAGAAAATACATCTGGCCAGTGGCAGATAAAGATTAACTTTGGGCTGTTTTTCAAATCATAGGCCCCTTGCACATGAAACATGCATGTGTTCTTTGATACACCTTCCCGACTGTATATTGTATAATACAGCACAGTTGTTAGAGGGTATTTTAAATTTATTGTTTGGAACATTTTTCATGTAAACAATGAAACAAAATAAATGCACCAACAATGACAAAACTGTCAAATTCAGAACATTTCCATCATAAAAGTTTACTCAAACGTCTACAATCCAGCAGCCATCTAAATAATTCCACATTAAAGAGATATGCAACTAATGAAGAGGTTACTGCTAGCAAACAACTTTATATTTCATTATTACATCTACAAATAAAGCGCCTGTTGCCCTTGATGAATACATTGCCTATGTTACACTAAAAAAATGATAAGCTAGTAATATTGCAATAGGGACTGGATGGCAAACTGATAACAGGTTCATAGTTACTAGGTATATCTGCCAAAGAGGACATTCTCAGGAATGCAGCATCCACCCCCTTTAAAAGTACAGCAAAGTACAGTATCAGAAATCCATCTACATACTGTGGGAGTAGAACCCACAGCCTTCTATATCAAAAGGAAGTATACTACCTGTTGTGCTATTAACAAAGCAAGCAGACTCAGCATAAGCAGCATTAAACTTCTCTTCCCCTGAAGTTCACAACTCTTTGTAAAATCGACTCAGCACTCAACTGTATCTATCAACTCTGCAGCAAAAGAAATATGGAAAAAGCCAGATTTCATTGTGGGGGGAGGGGGGACAAAAGGCCAAAATCCCAGGGAGAAATTTTAAACATTTTAAACATTGCTTGTATAATCTTGGAAACTTGCTAGAATAAAATGCTGTGGTATCACCATGTATTTTACTGCCAAGACTTGAACCCAGGACCCTGTGCACTACAGTCAGAGCAACATACCACTATGCCAAAATAGCCATTTCTGCAAAGACTGGAAGACTGAAACTTAAATGGCTATCATTTAGTGAATTCAGTTCTCACCATAGCTCTCAACCTCTTAGCACAAAACACCTGGACAAAGTGAATAATGGGCAAATACAGCCCTTAAACATATTCAGTGAATTAATTTCTCACCATAGCTCTCAACCTCTTAGCACCAAAAACCTGGACAAAGCAAATAATGGAGGAATACAGCCCCAGAAATATGAACAAATTTCAAATATTGAGATTATAAACTTAGAAAATTGCTAGAATAAAAGGTTTTATGCTACCATGTACCTTCTGAAGAATATAAAGTCTGAAATGCAAATGTCTGTCATTACTTAGTGAATTAAAATCCAGAAAACCACAGATTTTATGAGGAACAGAATAGAAGACAATTATGAGGCAAACATTTGAACATTTTTCACAAGTGGTGGTGGGTAGGGAATTCAGGCTCTTGTTATTTGCATCCAAGGAACAGTGTTTGAGCCTGTCTCTAGCCACCAGGTATATTTCATTGAGGCATTTCACACACACACACACACACACACACACACACACACACACACACACACACACACACACACACACACGCACACACACACACCATGATAGTCTTTCTGTCATCTGTATTAGTAGAATATGGTCCTGGATTTTAAACTTTGTCTGTGAAAGAAAAATGTAAGTTATTGGCTGGTCTGTGAGAGCAGAAAACCATAAGAAGCCTGATCAGCAAGCCATCCATGCCAGTCCTGCTCCTGCGAGAGCAGCTAAGTCCCACGAGAGCAGCAGCTACAGGCTTTACAGGTATCCAGCCTGCATATGTTGCAGTCCATTCCCCTTCCAGTCTATGTGGTTGTAACTGCATACATTTCTTAGGCATCTGCAGTCTGATGCCTTGTTTCCCAATCCAGATTGCTGTTTAACAAGTCCATGTTTGGGAGCACTTACTCTAAATTTACAGCTGTCTGAGTTCAGGAAAACAGTCCGGACACTCTAAATTATTTCCAGTAGTCAGAGTTGAGGAAATGGACACTAAATTATTATTTTTTTTCTTTTTACAGCTGAGGGGGGCTGCATTCCAATAGCATGAGCCATCACTGATCTCAGATTAATCCTTAATAAAGAATGGTATCGTGTGGCACTTACAGGTAATAAGTAAATGTTAACATTTTATCTTTCTTTTTCTCATGGGTTAGATTCAAAGGTGGTACTACTCAATTTTATTAGTGTGTAAGTCCCAAGAGTCCAATATGCACAGTTCAATTTTACTTCCAACCAGCAATGATTATAACAGACATCATAAAGCATTTGAGTGCTTATCATTGGAACTTTTTAAATGGAGTAAGCATCACACATGGACAAATCTCACTGCCATATGTCACAACTTGATTGTTTTTGATGTAATTATCAACAGTGTGTCTGCTCTTACATGTGAGATATGAATTCTGTTCTAATTCAGACACATAGTTCTAGGTGATCTTCTATAGACATGGCTGGTAAATATGAGGATGGTGCTCCATTTAGAGTACAAAGGTGGGAAACTGCAGAGTCTAGGATTTTTGTGGCACTCTTCATCAAGTGGTAAAGCTGTAGGCTACTGCAGGGGGATTATACTGGGTTTCATTATAAGGTTGAGGCTTGGAATAGCTTAGCCAATGCTCTGGGAAATAATGTCATCACCATTACAGTAACAAAGAGCAAGAATCCTAAGCCAATGGGAGAATGACTTTAAAATTGCCAACACGTTTCAGTTGTGTAAGTATAGTGGCCCATCAGCAGTCAAAGATATAACATCAATTAGCCAGCCAATAAATTTATTCATTATTCATTTATATTTTGTCTTGTTTCTCTTCTGTACAGCTACAGATGATATAGCCCTGAATTGTGAACCACATAAGGAGACACTGGCTTGCCTCACAGAGGCATGTGATAAGCATGCATCAGATATGAATGCAATCCAGATAACACTTTTCAGGCCATCAGTCCATATGAGCATGAGCAGCACACCTAAGCATTACATCAAGTATGCATGCCTGCTCCAATAGCTGTTGGTGATTGCATTAGGCAATGAGCACACCAGCTTAGCTGTGTGTGTGTGTGTGTGTGTGTGTGTGTGTGTGTGTGTGTGTGTGTGTGTGTGTGTGTGTGTGTGTGTGTGTGTGTGTGTGTGTGTGTGGGTTCAATTTCCAGGAGCAGAAATTAGTTTTGTTATAGGATAGGATTTCTAAATTCTTCACTGCAATATTAAATGACATTAACAATTCAGTTTTGGTAATTAGATTTATTAACTTAGAAAACATCTATCCAGTATGACATAGTCAAATAAATGTTTCCATGTAATATATAATAGCACTGAAACTGATTTATTTTATGACTCATTAATTCCTTTATATCATATCTAGATGTGGAAAGGTGAATATATCCATGTGTCATATCTATTATGAAATAATGCAACACACCACTTGATTTTATGCTCTCTATTTTGTTTATCCCAACCCTATCTGAACTCTTTTGTTTAGATTATGTTTTTGGATACATTACTGCTGAAACCCAAATGACCATCATCAGCACAGTGAACTAGACTGACCACTGATATCTGGCCCATCATACCTCCACAGGTGGCTGTGGTAGTACCACCACAAGCAACACAGACACCCAACACTTCTAGATTGGGTCACAACCTGTCAGCATTGCCTCCACAACTCCTGCTCAACCTGCTCCAACTGCATCATGTAGCTCTGCCCTGGCTGCTGGTGCAGTGGTTCCCTCCAGGATTAGTACTGGAGGCAGTTACTTGATCACTCATCAAGAGCTGACAGGGCTAGTGGAAGACATAATTTGGACAGCACAGTGGTGCAGCAGTAGCATTGTCACCTCACAGCAAGAGGTTTTCCGGTTCGATTCTCAGCTGGGGTGCCTTCTGTGTGGAGTCTGCATGTCCTCCATGCATTCGTGTGGGTTTCCTCCGGGTGCTCCGGGTTTCCTCCCACATTACAAAGACATGCATCTGGAGCCTTTCTCCCCGGGCCTCCACTGAAAATTGGCTTCGTTCCAAGTCGGACTTTCCCAGTTAACAAATGATAAATAAATAAATAAATAAATAAATAAATAAATAATGGAGAGGGGCCTCAGTGCCTGAATCATCAGAATTGAAAAGGTCTTGCTTCAGATTGCAAAATTGTTGCCACATCCATTGATGACCAAGAGAACTGAGACAGGAGACAGTGATGACAGTTCTGAGAGCAAGGACTAGATTTTCACTGTGTTCAAGCTGGAAACAGATGCAGCTCCAATGTCCCCCACATATCCCATTCATGGTTAGATCCAACCATAAACTAATTACCTTGGAAATCCACATCCCTCCCACCCCCCACAAAGGTAACCACCATGAAAAAATTCTCCAAAGCTAACTTTGGACTCCTAAAAACAGAAGTGGCTAACTTCACAGCACCCATGCAAATGGAGAATCATTGCATGACTGCTGAATCATAGACCAATGCACCATAGGAACTTGTACACAAATACATGGATCTTACCATACCCAATAGAACCAAGATGCTCACCTCCAAAAAAAAGGAAGCAAATCTGGTGGTCCCCTGCTATAAGCAAACTCTACAACAGAAGGAGGAAACTGATGCAGAATAAGGTGAAGTCCCAATTCTGGAAAACTTCCTTATCAGCCTCAACAAAAAGTTGAGATCCCTCATCAAATCCTCTAAAGGTAGCTATGAAAAAAGAACTACAGCAGATAGTAAACCACAAAGCCTTCTATAGTTATGTAAAGAATCCCCATGGCAATACACAAGTTTGGTCTGAGCTACTGCATAATGGTACCTCCCATACTGAGCCAACACATATTGCCAATATACTGGCCGACAGATTCAGTGCCACCTTTACCCCTCTCTCCTCCCCCAAAGGACCAGACACAATACCAGTAGATTGCCAGGCACCCGGTATTACTGCTGCACAGGTTAAAATAGCACTGTGCAAGGCCAAGACTACAGCTTCTATGGGACCTGACAATATCCCTGGCTGTTTTCTACATGAACTACAGAGTGAACTGGCACTTCACCTGTGTGCTCTGTTCAATCACAGCCTCACGTCAGGCTTTGCCCCTACCAAATGGTGCACTGCTACAGTCATCTCTCTCTCCAGAAAGGAGTAGTGACTACTGACCCTGGGAACTATCGCCCCATTAGCCTGAAGAGTCTGATATGCAAAGCTATGGAATGCATCATCATGGACCTAATAAACAAGGATATAGGGAATCTCCAAACTCTGGATCCCACACAGTTTGGTTTTGTGAAGGTTAGATCATGCCTGCTCAACTTGGTCAACTTATTTGAGTCAGTCACCAGAGCTGTGGATGAAGGAAAGGTGGTTCATACAGCCTACCTTGATTGGGCCAAGGCCTTTGATAGCATTCCACACTCAGGAATCATAGAAAAACTCACCAAGCTAGGCATCAACCCCTATATTACTAGGTGGGTTGCAAACTGGCTCACAGGTAGAACCCCCAATGTGAAAGCAGCTGACTCCAAGTCAAACTGCCAACCAGTCAAGAGTAGAGTCCCAAAGGGTTCGGTCCTGGGTCTTCTCCTGTTTGGTATCTACTTCTCTGAAGTCCAGGCCAACATGAATGGACTGTAGCTGACAAAGTTCACAGATGATTGCAAGTTGGAAGTTATTATTAACTCCCCAAGTGATGCACACATCCTACAGAAAGGCATCACTGAGATCCCTTTGGGAAAAACCTGGTTCCCATGAATTACCACATCGATGGTAGTCCATTGAACACAGAAGTCATTATAAGAGATCTGGGAACACAGCTTGACAGCAACCTCTCTTTTGACCACCACATTGCCACTGGGATTAGAAAGTCCTTCTATGTGGCAGATTTCATTACTAAGGGTTTTGCATTCAGGAAGAAAGAGGTCATTGTCTCGCTCTAGTCTTCCATTAGATCATTAGGCCAATCATTGAGTACAATGCCCCATTTGGCATGTACCTCACTAAACATCTTGCAGCAACTGGAGAGGCCACAAACGTACCTCACAAAGAGGATCCTAGGCCTTAAACATTTTTCCTTTATGGACAGACTCAAAAAACTCCAACTATTCTCTATCTCATATCACCTACTTAGAGGCGATCTCTGCTTGACTTACAAAACTATGTCTGACCTAGTTCTGTTAGAAGTGCTAGATCTAAAGAAATTCTTATCCCTCTGCACCACACACTCCAGAGACCTCAACCTCATTACCACAATCAACAGAACATGCTGGATGGACAGGTTCATAACCCAAAAACTGCCCATGCTATGGAATTGACTTCCCATACATGTCAAACAGAGCACATCATTGGCCCTCTTCAAGAGAAATCTTGATGAGTGGATGGGAAATAGAAAATTCACCCCAGGGATCACTCCAGTAGCATTACTTGACAGAGGCACTGGGAAGTAAGGTCGGGTGGCATGATGCCAGTGTAATCCTATGGGCTTAAAGCCTCCAGGGCCATTAGCCTAGTACACACCTATGAACCTATGAATCTATGGTGTACCCCAACCATTTGTGCCCATCACCATCCCTATTTGTCTTGAATATCCTGCATGTCTGCTTCTGCTACCTAAACTATTCAACCTACCTGACTGTCTTATTCCTATGTACCTTCCCCAGCAGTCCTCTTTGCCAAAAACAAAAATAAAAAATAAAATGGGCATCCGACTCACAAAAAAAATATATATATGGCCCATACATAGCTCTCCACTTTACTTATGTGATTTTTGACATATTGGATTTGGTCCAGTTGATTATAGAACATTATTCTATTGTTGTCAGCTGTTCCTGGTATGGTGACTTTCAAATTCATCATACTCCAAATACAATGCTACATTTATGTTGTGAAGAAGTGGATAGCTATGGTCCTCTCCCACAATCATCTTGCAAATTCTTGCATTCTTTGCCTTGTATCCTCCCCTCTTCTTAGCCCCCCCATTTTCACCACTGTCCTGTCAACCCCTTTTTCACATATTTAATCTGGTCATAAAATAGAATCACGCACAGCATAATTGGCCAGAATTAGCCTATATAAAAAGTTTTCACTTTTTATAGTAAACATTTGCATGTAGCTTGGCAGCTTGCACCAATGTCGATTGATGGTGAATGGCATTTCACATCTGATGACAAAATCTGGTGAGTTTTTGCTATCACCCACACTCCGGCTGTCTTTGTGCAAATGTGCCTAACCCACTGAGCTATAACAATATGGAGTAAAAGCAATACTTTTAGACAGGTACTGTAACACTTATGAATGGCATGAATTAAGAGTTCCTGTATGGTGTGGTGTGATAATTCACATGTTTGAAGAGAGCTGTTTTTGCATACTGTCAAGGGTCTGATTCCAGATGTATGTCAAATCCCCACTTAATGTTATTTTATGTTACTATTATGTATTTAAGTACAAACATCTTTATTTCTCTTGAATGACAGCACTTAATGAACCAATCAAGAAAAGGAACAAAAATAAAGAACTCCATTTTACCAGTGGAGCACTGAAGCATTTTTGTTTACTTATTAACCCACTATTATCTAAATGATGACTTAATCATGTTTCTAGTCACCTACCTTTGCTTGTTCCCTGTTGCAAACAATTTGTTGTACAGTGCACAACAGATTAATTATGAGGAAAAACCTAAGAGTAACTCATCAGAAAAATGGTCAAAATGTCTCATAAACAAAGCCCTTTGTCTATCACCCTCCCTGACCCCATCTCTCTATGTCTCCTCTCCCTTATTAAACCCACCATTATTCTGCTTCTGCCTTAATCTGCTAGCTCCCTATTGTGAACACCTTATTACAGAGAGTGTGATAAAATAATGTTACTATAAACCTAGGAGTAACACATAACAAGGATGTCCATGAATGGCCTGCAAGCAGAAATGGTTTATGTCTAACAAGGATGTCCATGAATGGTATGTAAGCAGAAATGGCTTCTGTCTGTCTTCATTTTACCACCTCTTTCTCTCTCTACCCCACTGTGTGTTATCAGTCTGTGTCATCAGCATTTGTGCAATTCCTGGCACTGAGCAACAACCTTAACTGATGGTAAATGGCAGTTCACATCTTAGGGTAAAGACTGGTGATTTTTTGCCTTAGAATGCACTAATACAGTTATTTCTGCTCAAATGTGCTTGGGTTTACTGCACCATAGCAAAACAGATTGAACAAAACAAAGTATGATACAGTTAGTCATACATATGTTGGTTCAAGCTGTGGATGTACAAAGCCAGCTGGATGAGAATTGTATGCTTGCCAATTTGGTACACAATAAAAACAGTGGGATTAATAAGACTAATGGTGATGAAGATAATTCCTTTGTAACAACTGATAGAGCAGATATTACTGTTAGAAGGTGGAGATTCTTCAGATCTGGTCAGAAAAGATATTCTTGTAATTGGAGATTCAATTATTAGTCAAACTGATACTTACATTTGCAGAAAAGATAATGAAACTCAAATAGTGTTATGCTTGCCAGGTATAAAAATAGAAGGGAATGTCTTAATGTAAAGAAGTATGGATCTGTTTTTATTCATGTCAGTATAAACAATCTTATCCACAGGGACTCTCTGACTATTAGTAGGAGCTTACACCCTCTTAGATAATGTAGCTTGTACTGGTGTTAAGACATATTTTTCACAAATCACATATAGAAAGGATAGTCAAGTCACCATGAACGATTAGATTTTTGGGGTAAATACCTACAAGGAAAAAATGTCCGGTTTTAAAAAATGGAAATGTGTAGAGCATCCAATCCTAGTTTTGGGCACACGTGTTATACAGGATGGCATGCAGTTGTGAAGATCAGGGAAGAGAGTTTTGCAGCAGATATTTTGCAATATTTGACAAACACTAGGCAGGATTTTGCCAGATTGAAAATTTAACAGTTCTCAGATATCAATATTTGATTAATCTCTGGTGGTTGTTAATGCCAGGACCATTAATAATAGTTTTTTTTTTTATTGGAAAATTTGCTGTTTCCACAAGCATGATATTACTGTATGTGAAACATGGTTAAAGATTTATGACTGGAAGCCAGTTCTGTCAGGGTGTAAATGTTTTTACTGTAACAGACATTCTAAAAAGAAATCATGTGGAGGTGTTATGAGATAGGGATTAAAGACAATTATGAGACTTGTGATTATTACAGGTTCAATGATAATACCAAAACTATAGATTGTGTAACTGTGCCATTAAAGACAACCCTGAAACATATAACAATAGGAGTGTAAAGACCACCAAACTCAAGTGCTAATGACCTAGAGAAATTCATACATTTCTTGCATGAAACTTAGAAGGGAAGAATAATATTAGCTGGGGGCTTAAATTTATCAGAAACTGATTGGAATAATATTGATTCAATAACATTAGTAAGGAAATTATTCATGACATATACTCAGGAACAACAATTGCTTCAAATTGTAAAACACCTACCAGGGAATTGAATCTACTAGACATTGTGTTCCTAAAGAAATTACTATTATTTCAAGTAAAGTTTTACCACCATTGATGTGCAGTGATCATGGGATTATAAAGGTTAATTTGTTGCTAGATAATTCTGCCAAACTTAAATCTAAACCAATGCACAGAAGATTAAATATAGATTATATGTAAGCAAAACAGTCACTGTATAAAACTAACTGGAGTGATGTTTTCAATGTAAAAAATGCAGATGAAATGTGGAAAGTTTTGAAAGAGAAATCCCCCCAAAAATGTTTAAATCAGGATCTAGGCATATAATGTCAGGGGATATATTTCCATAAGAAAAAGATACCTGATTAAGGTGAGAGGCAAAAAATAAAAGAAAATGAAGAGAGGTCGAACTACAACTTTGAAAACTGAAATAAGCAAGCTGAACAAACAAATTAAGCATATTGTGAGACAAGATCAAGACAAATTTGAAGAAAATTTATATAAAGATATTGAACATAATAGAAAACCGTTTTGTAGATACATAAAATGTGGAAGGAGTAAAGACATACACATTGATAAAATGTGTGTAAATTCTAAAATTTATCGTCAGATGCAACAGATTGTAGATATATTTATAAAATCTTATGCTAAACAGTTTGGCTCCACAAAGGGGGGTGATAAGTTATCCTAGTGACATGCAGGTAACTGGAAACACTGGAATCAAATTAGATATTGAAAAAAAACTGTACAAACTGGATCCAAACAAAGCACAGAGAGGAGATGGAATTAGAAATAATGACCTGAGAACACTTCAGCAAGAACTTACATTACTGTTATATCTATTATTTACTAGATCATAGGAATATGGGGAGATTCCTCAAGATTGGAGACATGAGCTTATTAAACCCATCTTTAAGAGAAAGGGGAGTAGGACAACCTCAGAGTCATATAGACCCTTATGTCTAATTTCATGTTGTGGAAAAATAATGGAGAAGATGATATTGGATACATTATTGTCAGAACTGGGTATTTTGGGACTTGAAACCATATATAAGCATGCACATGTTGAAAATAGCTCTATTACCACTTGCAACATGATGTTTTATAGCAATATAATAACAGCTATGAATGAAAAATTATGCTGTAATGTAATTTATATAGATTTAACTTCAGAATTTGACAGGGCCATACACAAAACCCTGATCAATAAATTAGAACTACTAGGTATCAATATACTCTTCATCAGATGGATAGCTGCATGGCTTACAAATAGGACATGGTATGTATCATACAGCAGTTGGAGGGATTAAATTCTTGGTTACAGTGAGGGAATCCCACAGGACTCTGTCCTAGGGCCCTGCTTGTTTAGATCGTATCTTTCAGACCTAACTTTTTCATCTGCAGTCACCTGATCACAGGATCATAGGAGGTTAATAGGTAATTGGCTTTGAGGCCCTTATAAGCCTAGCCAAAAATTTAGCCCATGCTTAGACAAATCAGCACCCAATGCCCCTGTCCAGCAGGGGCATGGGTGGAATGCCAGAGGTATATTTTCTATTTCCCATTCAGTTATCCAGGTTGCACTTAAAAAGGGGTAAAGACGTATTCTGCTTGATGTGGAGAGGGAGTCTATTTCATAGATGGGGGAGTCTCTGGGACACAAATCTGTCCCACCAACAAGTCTTGTTGATGTCACAGACCAGGTTCAGGCTGAGCATGCTGGTTACTTGAGTGGAGCTTGACTTGCTGTTATGCAGCAGTCCCATCAAGGTGGGCTCCATTATTGCCTTGTATTCCACACAGAGGTCACCTCTGAGGAGTCTGTATGAAACTGAGTAGAGGGATAGGGCTTATAGCCTATCTGTGTATGGTAGATATTTGAAGTCCTGGATTCTCCTGGTGAGGAACCTCTGTGGTCTCTCTAGCTGCTGCATGTGCTTTGTGAGGTACATGCTAAAAGGGGCGTTATACTCAATAATGGGCCTTATAAGGGAAGAACTTAGGGATGTTATGACATTCTTGTCCCTGGATGAGATGCCCTTACTTATGAGGTGGGCCATGTAGAAGGCTTTCTGTACAATGGAAGCAACATGGTGGTCAAAAGTCAGGTTGCTATCAACCTAGGTGTCCAAATCCCTCACAAATTATTGCGTGCTTAGGATGTTGTTATTAATGTGATAATTTGTGGGAACATCACTCTCCCCAAAGGAGACGATGATGCATTTTTTGGTATTCAGCTTGAGGACATGTTTCTGGCACCAGTCATTTGTCTGAGTGAGACCCTTTTGGAGGATGTCCACATCACTAGGGGAACTGATGACAGCACCCAGCTTGCAGTCATCTGCAAACTTGGTCAGCCATAGCTCACTGGTTTTGGCCTGCACTTCAGAAAAGTATATCCCAAATAACAGAGGCCACAAGACCGAACCCTGGGGTACGCCATTTGTTACAGGTCTACTTCTTGAGGTGGCTTCCCCTATTTTGACTACATGGGTTCTGGCAGAAAGCCAGTTTGCTACCCATCTGGAAACATATGGATTGATGCCTAGTTGAGAGAGTTTATCTGTTATGTCTGAGTGGGGAATAGTGTCAAAGGCTTTGGCCAGGTCAAGGTAGGTGGTGTGCACCGTCTTCCCCTCATCCATGGCTTTGGTAATGGTCTCAAAGAAGTCGACCAAATTTAGCAGACATGACCTTCCCTTGATGAAGACAAACTGTGTGGGATCAAGTGTTTGGAGGTTGCCAATGTCCTTGTTAATGAGGTCCATGATAATCCATTCCATGTCCTTGCAGATCAGGCTAGTTAGTTTTATGGGTCTTTAATTTCCCGGATCAGTGAATGCTCCACCTTTGTGTAAAGGGATGACAATGGCTGTCCTCCACTCACTTGGAATGAAGCCGGTACTCAGGCTTTGGTTATATAGGGTGCCTAATGGTGCTGCAAGTTCCTGCCTGAGTTCACGTAGGATGGAGCCTGGGATGTTATCGGGTCCCATGGAGACTGTATTTTTTTGATTTTGAGAGAGCAGTGAAGACCTGTTCCCTAGATATAAGGGGAAGGGGCAGGTACTGGGGATGCCCTGATTTACTTATGGGGGACAGAGGGGTAAAGTTTTTCCTGAATCTGTCAGCCAGTAGGTTTGCTATATCTGCAGCATTTGTATATGTGGTGTCCTTCACCACCAGTTATGAACAGATGTGGGTGTTTCCTTTGAGGTTACGGGCATATGTGAAGAAGGCCTAATGATTGTCTTTAGTAGAGGTGGCCAATTTGGACCCAAAGTTTGCTTTGGAGGATTTCACTAGTCCTCTTATTTGCTTGTTCAGGCTAAGAAAACATTGCTTCTAATTGGGCACTTGCTCCTTCTTGGTCTTGAACAGCAATTTTTTTCCTTTTGTTATAGAGTTTATTTATTGCAGATGTCCAACAGACAAGTTCACTCTTCCTTGCGGAGGACGATTTAGTCCTGTAAGGTATTTCTGATTCTATGCATCTATATAAATGCTTGTATAGTACTTTGGTGAAGTTTTGGATATTGGTGCCAGTTCCTACAGAGGGGGAGGGGACTGTGAAGCTGTTTATACCATCCCTCAGGAGGCTATAATCAGCTTTGGAGAAGTTTTTATGTCTGCTCCTAGCTAGAGGGGGTTTGGGGAGATGGTGACTTCGAAAGTGACCACATTGTGGTTGGATCTTATGAGGGAGGATGATACTATAGGGGTGCTGCAGTGTTTACTCATGTTGGTTAATACCAAGTCCAAAATATTATCACCTCTTGTGTGGGTATCGACTAGCTGTTCCAAGGCATTTGCATTGACAAAATCAAGGAATCTCTGGGCATTTGTGTTCTGGCATAAGTAGTTCAACCGATCTATGTTTGGGAAGTTAAAGTCACCCAGGATCAGGGTAAAGGGTTGAAACTTGATCGATTCAAACAGATCCAAATAGGCAGATTGGGCATCTTGAGTCAGTAGCTAGCTATGATTTGAATAGGGGTCTTGCCAATGGTTAATTACACCTGGAGTGTCTCCTGTGCGTCATACTGTTTGACCGGCCTGAAGGTGTGTATGTCTTTAATGTATATTGAAATTCCACCTCTTTTGGCTTTACTGCCCACAGTTTGGGGTCTGAATGTATGATAAGATGAGTAACCAGGTAAGGCCAGGGTGCTCTCTGCAGCTTTGAACCAGGTTTCTGTGACTGCACAGATGTCAGCATTTCCAGGGTTAGGAAGGCTTGCAATGGGTGCAGTTTCATGTTTACACTCCTAGCGTTTAGCAGTATGACCTTTATTTTGTGTTTTGTTGAAATTTTTATGTTGGCAGTTTTAACCTCATCACTTTTCCTAAAAAGGCACTATAGGGGAGGTAAGAGCCTTTGCCAGAAGCCTGAAGCCCAAGGTGAGACTGATGCAGGCCATCTCTGGTAAAGCATTGTGATCTGTCAATCATATCTTCCCAAGATGTCGGGTACAGGACCCCCCTAGAATGACACCAGAAACTAAGTCAGATTGTTAAAGTCAATCATTTTCTGTCAATCCTTTCATTTTTATTGAGGCATCATATATGCAGATGACGTGAAATTGGGTAAACTGATTACATATACTACAGATAAGGTATGTCTGCAAAAGAACTTGACTATATTTACCATTTGGGCACAGGAGAATAATATGCTGATAAACACATCAAAAACTAAGCATATGTAATTTGGGAGATTTAAATTGAAAGGTGAATATTTAATACACCACACAGTGATTGAAACTGTTGATTCATGTAAGGACCTGGTTATATGGGTAGATCTAGCTTTGAGTTTTTCTAATCAAATCAACCAATTGGTTAATGATAGTTATAGAACTATAGGTTGTATAAAAAGAGTTATAAAGTCTAGGAAATCAGAAATGATGAAGTCATTGTTTGTTAGTTACATTAGACTCAAACTTCAGTATGGAATAACAATATGGGAACCTTATAAAAAAGTATGAGTAAACTAGAAAAAGAACAGCAGAAATATATCTAGGGGATCCATGGATGTAAGTTATTATGAAAGACTAAAATATCAGAACTTGTTCTGTGTCTCTTATAGATATCTAAGAGGAGATTTTATTCAGGTATATAGGGCATTTAGAGATAACTATCTCTGTGAATGTTTCGGTTTATCAAAAAGTACTAGAGAATCATCAGATAACCTATGTAGAAGATTCTATATGAATGAGAAGCGTACTAACTGGTTCTCTGACAGAGTAGCTGATGCATGGAACAAACTACCAAATTACATTAAAACAAGTACTAGTTTGGATAGTTTTAAGAACAGCCTGAACATTTATCATAGGAACAAGTGTTTCAGTGTATTGGCAGGCTAGAAGGGCTTTAATTTCCAGGCTCAAAACATTTCTATGCATGTATATCTATTTTCCTGCTGGATGTTGCATACACGTTGGTTACAATTTTTATAACTGTGATAAAGGCTGATGCCTACATTCTTCTGTTCTTTAACCTCTTGTCAGTGTCCCTTAAAATCTCTGATTTTAGCAGAACAAAGTATGAGTTCCTGTTTGGTGATCTGAAACCTACAGGAAATGGCAGTATACAGCTTATGGCAAAATCTTGTGAGATTTTGTGTTTGGCTGCATTAGTGTGATGTTCTTTGTACTACTGTGCTTAGCCTCAACACGTTATGTAAAGACAAGCTGATAGCCCTATTAGGATACAGTTATTATCATCTCTTGAATAGGCTGCAGAGTTGAATGTACACCATATGGGATGTTGTAACTGTAAAGCATGCTACCCAAAAACTTGTTTGCTTCACAATGCTTCCATTGTCAGATGTTTCATCAACATTCGCATTCTTGGTCACTCATGTGTACATAATTATTCACAACAGGCTCATGTCTGCCAAGAAATTACCACAGGACATCAAGTGCAATCCAGCCTTTATGAGTTAGCAACATAGTACAATAGGCACATTTGGGCAATATTTCTGCTCTACACACATAAGGTAATAGGATCAATGCTGTCTCATTGCTATCATGTTCTGAAGTATATTATGACTCTTACATGTCTGTTACAGATACATTGACTTTATTGCTCAGTCATGTCATATAAACACATATGATTGCATAACAACCAATTGCAACATGTCTCAAATGCATGGGCAGTCACTAGAATAATGATTAATGTAATGCAAATGTCATGAGAAATGTTTAAATTATGACGCATAAAAATTAAGATAGCATGTCTCTGTCCTGCATTTGATCAGAGTTAGACCAATTTCTATGCCAATATTCCTTATTTGCATTAAGATCGGTATGGAGCACCATAGACTATTTCTAATTCCTAGCATCTCAAGATAATAATTATGCATGTGATAATACTTTGCCATCAGTTGTGCAAATTAGCTTGTCAGGGATCTGCTTCAGAGACAGATTTAAAAAAATATATGTGAGTGGGCTATATAACTTCTGTTTATATTAATCGACTATTGTACTCAAGATACATGGATTTCTTTGTGACATTGACTGAACACATTATTATGTAAAGTTATGCCTGCACTCCAACACTTACAGTGGTAGATATTATACAATAGTGTGAAATATTTTCACCCATACTGTGTCATATTTCTTTTTCAAAACAGGTTTATTGTTTTAACATATAAGAGAAATATCATAACAATTGTATACAAGTAATTAAAAATAGGTATTATTATAATATTCAACAAAACAACTAAAGTATTTACAAAGACATCCACTACAATCAGATCAATTAATTAAACTAAAATACCATGCTATTGAAATTAAAATTTTTTTAACAAATTTTGTAAATTATCCCTTACAATAAAATAATATGTTTTTCTATTTGTTCTAGTCCTAATTGTGTTTATTTCCATATGGCACACTATATTCATAACATTTTTAAATTCATTGAACGAAGGAGGTGTATCTGAAATCCAATTTCTAGTTATTATTTTCCTAGCCACTGCTAGAATAGACCATAACAAGGGAAGCTTAACCTTTTTAACACTTTGAGGTACAGGTGTGTTGAATAATATAAGAGATTTAGAAATAATGAAATTATCTGTAAAAGAGCCTGCAAAAATTCATTAATTGACTTCCAGTATTCTTTCAATTTTATACAGTCATAAAACATATGAGCCCAGTCAGCATTAATTTCTACATTACATCTCTTACATAGATTATCTTTATTATTTATTTTATTCATCATCAAAGGTGTATAAAAGATCTATGTAAAAATTTCCATGTATAAAGTCTCCAGACAATGGAAGACGTAGTTCTATAAGCAGATTCCAATATATATTGTTTATCTTGTTGATTTGGTGGGTCCCCATTAATAGAAGTGAAATAATTCCAGTATGAATCTACACTGTAAAAAGTTTCTTGTCTGATAACTTTATGTATGTATGAAAGTTTACCTTTATCAGAAACTTTATGTTGTAAATTTAATATCAAGTAATCAATCAGTGTTGGAATAGATTCTTTAACAGTTATAGACATTAAATCTATTTTATTAATGAGATGTTGTCTGAAGGTCTGAACCTCTAACCAGCAAGTTTCTCTTAGATCAAATTCTTGTTTTAAGAAATCTAGATTTTTAACTTTATTATCAGATATCAACTGATACCAGTACTTTAGATCATTATGTATAGCTAAATGAGTTCCTTCAGATGTAAATGACAAAAGCATACCCTGAGTATGCATTATAGGAAATACAATACAATTCAATTCCCTATACTTAGGGTGCATGAATATAAAGTTACGATAACTAATAATAATATTTAATGGGTAACAAACCATATGTTTAGGTGTAATAGGTGAAGTACAAAATTCCTTTAGCAACCATAACATGGAGTTATTTACAATCATATTTTTATGTGTTAAGGAGATTTTCATGAAGTGTATACTAATTAGCTCCCAATAATCTTTCCCTTTTGTGACATATGACTGATCTATTAATAAAGTAATAACTTTTACAATAGAAGAGATAGTATATAAATTGAAGTCTGGAAAAGAAATACCCCCTTGAGACCAGCTATTAGTATGTTTCTTTAATGCAATCCTAGGTCTATTAGGTGCCCATAAGAAATTTAACATTAGTGTGCTCAGTTTCTTGATAATTATTTTTGTAGGTGGAAGTATTATTGATTGTATTAAGTATAAAATCTTGGGGAATATTATCATTTTAATAATTGTAAGACTCTCCTCCATAGTAAAACATATTATTCCAGGTATTAAAAAGATTTTGTATATTAAGAAAACAGGTATTATAATTATAATATATTATAGATTTAATATCTTTAGATAGTATTATACCTAAATAAGTTATCTGACCTGAATTGGGTACACATTTAGTAAAATCACTAATGAGAATATTTTTTCGTGTATATATAGGTAGTATTTTAGTTTTTTCTTCATTGAATATTAAACCAGAAATACTTTTAAAATTCATCATGTTATCAAATAGAGACTGTATAGAAGAATTAGATCCTGCTGATGTAATTAGAACATCATCTGCAAAAGTTGAATTTTGGATGTTGTATTTTCATCTATTTCAAAACCCTCTATGTCAGTACTGTTTCTGATCAAATTAGCCCAAGGCTCCATTACTAAAGTGAATAATAGTGGAGAAAGTGGACATCCTTGTTTTGTACCTTTAAGAATGGGTATTTTTGTGAAACATATGTTCCTACCTTAATATAAGCCAACGTTCCTTTGTATAAATGTTCAATTAGATTTACAAATGCATCCGAGAAGTTTGTGCACTTCATTAAGGTAAACAGATAGTCCCAACTTACTGAATCAAATGCTGAACTTATATCAAGACTAATAAGTGTTAAATCTTTCTTTTTCCTATTTGCAAAATCTATTAATGTTAAAGTTCTTCTTATATTATCAAAAGTATTTCTATTTACAATGAAGCCTGTCTGATCTATATCTATAATGCCGGAATGATTGTCTTCAATCTATCAGCAAAGATATTCATAAACATTTTATAATCAACATTAAGTAATGAGATGGGCCGATATGAAGAACATCTAGTTGGATCTTTATTAGGTTTTAAAATTGGCGAAATAAATGTATATTGCCAAGATGGGGGGGTTATTAACTCAGTTTGGGCCAAAATAAAAACCTTATGTATTAATGAATATGCATTTTTAGAAAGGATTTTATATATCTTTGGTATAATACCATCATTACCCGGTGCTTTGTTTGATTTAAGCTTATTTATTTGTGTAATAACTTCTGTATATGAAATACCCTTGTCCAATAGTTTAATCTGTTGTTTATTAAGCTTTTTATTCATATTTGTGGTTATAAACTCCTTTATTTTATCTTTAGGTTCCATGTTAATATTATTATGGTTAATTTTGGGAAAGTGATTTCTAAATTCATCTAGTATTTCTGGTATACTAGAAACATTCTTCTTTTTCCTTAGAGAAAATATTTCTTTGATATGGTTTTGTTTATTCAACCTTTTTGTTTTATTTTTAAGTCTATGTAAGTATTTGGGGCTTATTGAATAAGACAAAAACTTGTATTTCTCTAAAGTTATTTTAACTTTATGGGTTAAAATTTCTTTGTATTTCTCATTTAGTTTGTTTATTTCTTCAATAACTTTCTTGTCCATAATATTTTCTTTATTATTATGTTTATAAGTGTCTAATTTACTTTGAATATCTAACAATTCCTTATCCCAAGATTTCCTTTTATTATTATACCATCTGATACTTTGTCCATATAGATATGATTTTAAGGCATCCCAAACATAAACAATGGAGACTTCAGGAGTGTTATTTATGTCTAAAAATGTTTTACTTCTGAAAGTATATATTCTTTATAGTCTTTTAGTTGAGTTAAGTATGCTGGTATCCTTTTGATCTGAACATTATGAGTATTTTTATCATGAATTCAAAAACAATTGAATTATGATCAGATATAGGACATGAAATGATTTTGGAATTAATTAAATCTGTTACCATCTGGTTAGAAATAAAGACCCTATCTATTTTTGAATAAGTTTTGTATCTGTTAGAAAAAAAGATGTATGGCAATGATTTTGAATCTATCTGATTATTAATATCATTCAAATGATAAGAATTAGCAAAATCCTTTAAATGTTTTGCATTAGATGTAATTCTTCTCTTTCCTATAGTGGTAGTATCACTTTCATGTAGTATACAATTAAAGTCACCAGCTAAAATAATATCTCCTATAGAGAATGATATGATCTTATCAAGATGATGTTTCACTGTATTAATACCAATTCCAGGTATCCAATATACATTAATTAAAGTGTAAGTCTTCCCATTAATTTGTATTGTAACCATACAAAACATTCCTTTGTCATCCTGATAAGACTTAATGGTTTTAGGAATGGGCATACTTTTATTCCATAAAATAGCCACTCCTCTTTTTCTGAGTGTGCTCTGAACTAACCAATACTGTATATTTGTTTGTGGCTAGTTTATCAATATCTTTTTCAAGAGATGGGTTTCTTGTAGGAAGACTAAGTTGGTCTTATGTAAATTAATGTATCTTATTAGGCTTGCCCTTTTACATGGATTATTCAATCCATTAATGTTTAAAGAAATTCCTTTTAAAGATGTAATTTGGCATTTTTAAAACTTAAGAATCTTATGATCAAAATAACAAATAACAAGATAAGTAATGTTACATCTCCTCCTTTAGGTGTACCTTTAAATATAGCTGTATTTATTGAATCTCTTATGGGATTTGTATAGGATTCAATTTTGTTTGTAGTGACAATGAATGTACAAAATATATTGTGGATGTCAAAACTATATACAAATAACAATGAACAAGTGAAAATAATGTAAGGATTAAACCTTGCATCCAGCCTGGAGTTGTAAACTCCAACTTAGAGTAGTATTTACCACTCAAGTTAACCCCCTACCCTAAGCAGCAGTACGTCAGCTATCACCTTATCAATTTAATACTAGTTATATTTAACTGAAGTTAACAGTTTTCAATTCAATTATCTAGCAAGACAAGACTACACATTTGGTAAAACAGCATCATATAAACTAAAATAAACCTTTTTTTTTTTTTTTTTTTTTTAAAAACTGTTCCTACTACTATATACATCCATGTAATATAAAACACTTGTATTCAAATAGCATTCAAATAATCTTGATGTTAGAAATCAAGAGGAGAGAAAAATAAGTTCTAACATTCATTTAAATCAAAAACTTTGGCTAATATGATTCAGACATTACATATATTAGGATGCATCTATTTTCTGTCATGTAAATACAGTTAACAGCTTCCAAAAAAAACCTTGAATTGCTTGTATATGAGCATTTACTCAAACTCATTATTGCCAATAGAATAAAATATTGTATTCATAGAAATTGTTATAAATCATACTTCATAGTTAAGCAGATTCTCAGAAACATTTATATACATATCTACATACACACACATATATATACACACACACACACACACACACATATATATATATACATACACACAAACACACCTCTATACACACATATATATATATTTATATATATATATATATATATATATATATATATATATATATACATGTATACACACACGCACACATACACACACAAACACACACACACACACACACACACACATACACACACACACACACACACACACACACACACACACACACACACACACACACACACACACACACATACACACACATACACACACACACACACACACACACATACACACACACACACATACATATATATATATATATCTGATCTCACTGAGTTGTATCTTTACTGAGCACCATCTTACATTGCTGTCCCTTCAATAAATCTGTCTGCTTTATACAAAATAATGCACAGCAAACACATTTTAGTAACCAGATTTTACAAATATGCTATACTACTGCTTTAAAATATATCACATGACAATTTCTTCCAGTATAGAGTTATAAAATTATTTATGCTTGTCAATCAGATGAATTAAATGAGTTATAGTAATGTATATGTTTGGGACATAGGTTTTTAGCACATATTATTAATCTGCTATTCCTGTATCTGTGATGTGTCAGTGTGATATCTAGGTCAAAGGTAAGACCAGCTGCTTTCAGCTTCTCTGTGAGAATTCTGAGAATTGAAGCTTTTGAAGTAGCTCATGGACACTGTGCATGAGACAGCCCACATCCCAGATTGTCTCTCTTAACATTTTGGCGGGAAACTTATTAAAAACTAGTAACAAACATTCATTTAGCAGTGTAAATGCATTTAAACATGACAAAACCTTCACAATGCATTCTACAGGTTATTACAGACTCTATGTAAGTGAAATCAAGCCCAAAATTATTAATAAGTAACAAAACTCAACATTTTTGTCCCGACTCAACTCATATGCGAATCTTATTATTTACTGTGTCTATATGATCAAAAGTATTTCTATATATTAATAAAGAAAAGAAAAAGAGTAGAAAGTAAAAGGGTGTAAGGCAGAAATAAAAAAATGTAAGAGAAAGCTATAAGAAGTATATACAATAGAATATTACTTACTGTTTATATTAATAGAGTTAAAAATAAAACATATTATTTACTATTATTTAGTTCTAATTATTATTAGTTAAAGCATGACAGATTATTTACAAACAAGCATAAGCAGTGTAATCAAGAAAGTATAATTAGGTAGTGTCATTCCTGTATCTGTGATGTGTCAGTGTGATATCTAGGTCAAAGGTGAGACTAGCTGCTTTCAGCTTCTCTGTGAGAATTCTGAGAGTTGAAGCTTTTGAAGTAGCTCATGGACACTGTGCATGAGACAGCCCACATCCCAGATTGTCTCTCTTAACATTTTGGCGGAAACTTATTAAAAACTAGTGACAAACATTCATTTAGCAGTGTAAATGCATCTAAACATGATAAAACCTTCACAATGCATTCTACAGGTTATTACAGACTCTATGTAAGTGAAATCAAGCCCAAAATTATTAATAAGTAACAAAACTCAACATTTTTGTCCCAACTCAACTCCTATGCAAATCTTATTATTTACTGTGTCTATATGATCAAAAGCATTTCTATATATTAATAAAGAAAAGAAAAGAGAGTAAAAAGTAAAAGGGTGTAAGGCAGAAATAAAAAATGTAAGAGAAAGCTATAAGAAGTATATACCATAGAATGTTACTTACTGTTTATATTAATAGAGTTAAAAATAAAACATATTATTTACTATTATTTAGTTCTAATTATTATTAGTTAAAGCATGACAGATTATTTACAAACAAGCATAAGCAGTGTAATCAAGAAAGTATAATTAGGAATAGCATTTGAAGAACATATAAACTTTTAAAGGAAAAAAAAAAGTATCAAATTACTGACCTTATTTTTCCTCTTCAGAAAGAGAAACAAGTTAAATCACAGCTTGCCATTAAATCTCCAGATATTTTGACTAGTTATGAAACAAAACATTTCTTTGCACACAGAGAATAACTTTGATTAAATCTTTTCAAAATATTTGTTGCTTCTTGGAAATGCAGGAACTATATTTAAAAATTAATAATAAAATAAAATGATGAGAGAAAAAAAACATAGTACAAATCATTTATCTCTTCTTCTTCTCTGAAGTCTTCCACGAAGTTTCAGTTGCCAGTCTCTTTAACGAAGGACTAGCCCATTCCATTTCTTCTATTTTTTCCAAAATCTTATTTTTTGATAAACAGTAAAGCAGAGTCTAAGTCATCGAAAATTTTAGGACCATCAGGAAGGAAGATTTTAAGCTTGGCAGGAAACAGAAGGTATGTTTTAAACTGTGCTTTTTTAAGCTCCCTTATTAGTGGCAGAAAAACTTTTCTTTTAGCTAATACCATGGAAGAATAGTCATTGTCAAAACGCACAGTTGTTTCATTAATCTTAACAGGAGCTTTAGCCCAAGCAGATTTAAGAACCATCTCTTTATCAAAAGATGATAGAAATCTAACTATAACTGATCTAGGATAGTTTTTGTTAGAGTTAGTATTAGCTATAGATCTATGTGCTCTTTCGATACCAAAAGAGAATGCTTCTGGTAAATCTAAAGTTTAGGGAGCCATGTTGTTAAAAAAGAAGTAATATTGTTACCTTCAATATTTTCTGGCAGTCCAAAAATCCTAATGTTATTGCGCCTAGATCTATTTTCCAGGTCATCCAGCTTTGTTTGTAAATGTGTATTTTGTTTCAGCAGAAACTCAATGTTGATTTCCTCTTCTTGTTTTCTATTTTCCATGTCATTCACAGCTTCTTCTATGCCTGTCATCTGGATCTTCTGTTGTTGCAGGTCCATATGTGACAAGTCTATTTGTTTTGTAGTTTTTTCTATGAAAGTGTCTATTTTAGTATCCATTTTATTCATCTTAGCAGTAAGTTGCTGGACTATAATTATCAGAGACTGAAGTTCTTTCTTGATGCTGGAGTCTTGAGAATTTGTCTTACTGGAACTCATTTCAGACTGATAAACTGACAGGAAAATTTCCAAAGTAATTTCTGACAGGAATATTATTAAGATTTCCTTTCTTTTTTAGATATAGTTCAAGAACTATATAAAACAAACATATTTAGAAAGAAAATTACTTCAAAAATTAATTTTTTAAGTAATTAATTCCTGTCAATGTAATGAAATTGGTGGAGCTGAAGACATCTGCTGCTATCCTGTGTTCATCCTTGGCCACGCCCCCCTCACTGTGTCATATTTCTGACTTGTGTGTTTCTGTTTATACTGTATATTGTCCAACCATGAGTATATACAAATGAAAATGTTACCACAAATGACTAATGTTTGCATCACTCATCAAAAGCTGAAACTTCATAAATGTTTGGTTGTCAATCTGCAGTTTTACAGTTGTCCTTGTTATTAAAATACTATACTGTGACACAGCTACATGTCACTCACATTAACACAATGTACATGAATGACAGAATAGATAAATTTTCTGAGCATTATGTAACTAATTGTGAGCAGCTCATTCCTGTTACTTCTATATGACAAGGTACATGCCTTTTGCACACAGTGAAGTGGTAATCCTTAAAGTCAGACTTCTTCTGTGGTTTGTTTGTGTCTTTCGGCTTTTTCCTGGTTAGGGTTCACCACAGCAGAACTCCAGGTCCGCTAATGATTGGCAGTAGAGTTTTACATGCTGGCTTGCCAGGCCTAACGCACAACCTTCAATGAAGGAATGCCCGTTCATGCATGTCACCACACAGACACTCTGAGGATCGAACGGGCAATGTCTAACTGTGAGGTGACAATGCTACCGCAGCACCACCACCGCAGTAGACTTCTTCTGTGGTGCTTACAGTTAATACTGTGTTGTCTAGATTGTGTTAATAGATAGGTAGGTGATTTGAATCCTGCAGTATTTAAATAGTATGACTGTTTATATGTCTGTACTGTTACATGCAACTGCCCCCTCACAATACCCATGATGTACATTTCACTAGCATATTTACACTGGCGGGGGGCTCCCCTATTAGTTTTTGGCACTCCCAGGCAAAACACAGTTTTATCAACACACTGTAAGATAATGATTTTAAAACTGCACTGTCTTATAGCTGTAATGTGACATGTCCTGTGACACTGGCTGTTGATACAGTGTTCTCTGGACTGTATAACCAGATAGGTAGGTGGCTTGAATCTAGCAGTGACTATTGTGAGTGTATGCTTCTCTCCTTTTCTGTGTAGAATGGGCTTCAAGTACATATGGGTTGTCTTTCACCAGTTTGTTGCCCTTTTAGCAGGCACTTCACCCTATAAAACTGTGATGATGTCGTCCATTTAAATGTACACTGTCACAGTGGTACAACACCATCTTTTGTAAAGCTTGTAATTCATACCCTGTTTTTAGCTTGTAATCTTAGTTAGGTAAGCATTTCAATGCCAGGCATTTATCATTAGACTCACTTGTCTACCACAAACAACTCCCTTAAATACAAAAGCGAAAACCCAACACATGGAGTTCAACACACTGCCATATGAACCTGTCACCTAATGGCACATTACAGTGCAGCATATATTCCGCTACATGTACCATTCTGTAGGTATACACCAAGGTTATCTCCTTGAAGGCTATGGCTGAGACATCAGAGGGAAAGAGCTCAATACATTAAAGTTTTTGGATTACTGACCGGTTGTAATTATTATACACCAAGGTTATACCTGCTGAGGTCCTGTTCCACTAAGACAATGTAACCTGCAATCAGAATAAGACATAGGCTGAAACTGTACTGGTATAATGTTACTGTTATAGTGCCATCTTCATGTTTTACACAGCTATGAAGGTCCCAAAGTAATGCTATACACACATTTTTATACCCAGGCATATCACAAGGCAGTGAGGGTCTGATACTTTTAACTGCAACATTCCACAACTGCTTTTAGGTGTGCCTCCCACTTTCCTTTGCAATGGTTGTCTATAACCTTTCTGTGCTTCACTGAGTATTTTAACCTTGTTATAACATTCACCAATCACTGCACAATTCCCTACATCATTTCTTTACATAAAGAAACATAAGCCAACAACTACAGACATGGAAATGGATGGAACAAGCAGTATTTCTGCTTTCCTCGGGGTGGATTGGCTTTGGATATTAAGTTCATTTCCACAACAGAGCTCTTCATTTTTATTTGTAGCACAGTGAACTGCTGTGTTTTATAGCATGCTGATAAGAGTCTCTGAACATGATGGAAATGCAAATTACAGCTTAGGTCATGAATGTCATGAATGTCTCTGAATTGTTCATTCTGAGTATTGCAGAAGCAGTATTGCCTTGTTAGAGGCAGTGTCCTGTGTACAACTCTACATGGCATTGTGTAGATACCCGAGTAGCTCTGAGGAGCATTAACCAAGCATGGGCATGCTCATTTCAGGAGGAGGTTCTACACACTTCCCTGGTTTACACTGCTAGGCATGGGGTGTCTAAAGGGCAAAAAAGGGCATTGCCTTTTTAAAAGGTGTATTACATGCTGTCAAACTAAACTGTGTCTGCCATATCTTACACCTTCTAATGCCTTCTTGCACATATTCAAAATGGCACTGTCCATATAACCCAAGCACTGGCTATTTTGCTAAGTTGCTGTATTTTTCACAGTAATTCATGTAATGGGAAGTGGCTGTGACCACATTTATTATCTCTTATATGAGAACTGGTGTATGACTTGGCCTTCAGATGGCACAAGTGCTTGCAGAACTCACTGGAGTGCTCACAGGAGATCACATCAGTTTCTTCCTGATTCATAGGGCCCACTGGGACATTTTGTTTGGGGATTCCTATTAGGGTGCCCAGTACAAAGTGAATGCCTGACACTTTCTGACCAAGGTGTTTACTGATGCTAGTGGCATTCTCCAAATTGACAAGAAGTGCAGCAACCACCACAGTGACCTGAAGAGATGTCATCCTGACCTTCTTTGTCATTGAAAGAAGTGGTTAGAGTGAAAGCTCCTCAGATGTACTGATAGCATCCTTTTTATTTGAATCTTGCCAGTCTGGAATTTGCAGGACTTAGGCATTTCTCTATTTGCTCCACAGCCCAGTGTGCCTTAGTAGAGAATGCCAGAGGAGGTCAGCTCATTTTTGCAGGTTCGGGGGTGAGTACATACCTTTTATAATGTGTAGCTAGAGGTATAGGTATCCCTTCCACAATGTTAGTAATGGACTCACCAAGCAATAACAGACTTTAGGTAGCTTAATTGCACATTGTATGAAAATCACCATTTGGTTAGTGTGCATAGCCTGTCACCTGTTTTAGTCAGTTAGGCCAATGCAGCACTTGTTCATTAATGGGTATTTGACAGCCTTACTGCTGTCAGAATGTTTCAAAACATAGTACATTCAACTTGAATGTTGTACAATCTGAAGGATGTGGGTTCTATCACTATCCCAGACACTGTTATTTGATGTGCATTACAGTTCAGCAAAAAGGGGGTGGAGGTGAAATTTTGTACAACCTAAGGGAAGGCATGACTAAATTTTCCCAAGCAGAGACACTAGTGTATTTAATCATACTTGCACTACACAGCTTCACTGAACAATCACAAACAGTTCAGATAGTATACTTATACATACAAGGGATTCAGTTTAACAAGGTTGCAGATATCAGGTTACATATACCTACATTTTTAGAAGATCCCTGTTATTCTCACTGAAATTTTTTATGAGACTACTAGTTATAAATGGCCTATCATATTATTTTTATGTAGTACTGTATTAACTAGTATGTTTGTATTTCTTTTAATCAAACTTTTTTGTCACCATCTTTTCAGATCAATTTTTCTTTCTTTTTTTTTTTTTTCTTGCTATTATTTTGTTTCTCTAACATCTGTTTCCTTTTATACAGCAGAGTATGTGGTAATGCCAGAGACCACTATCCCCCATGGTTCAGCACCATCAGCAGCATCTGCAGTCCAACCTGCCAGGGCCACCTCCTCAGGACCATGGCTTAACCAGTTGAGAGTCTTTTTGTTCTTGCTGATGGCTCTGCCAGATACTAGATCCCTTTATCATGCAGGTCCAGCAAGCACTGTTGGTAAGAGAGGTAGTGCACTGGCATGTTGATGTCTGTACCTGCCAAAGGGAAAGACCTAGAATGCTTCTTGTGGTTTGTAGAGATGCATTCCTATCCAACACTTGATGCACTATCACAGCCAGGACCCAGCAGTGAGGGTGCATAAGGTGGTGTCTAGACTCTCACATATCCTGATATGGGTGTGGCGTTACCAGAGTTCATACATACCCAGTGTTACCTTCTATGTTATGTCTATGACCTTCCTTTTATGTTCCCAATCATCACTGTCTTTCCTGTGTTTGTCTGATCTCCCCTAGTCCACTGTGTTCCCCCTCCCTGGGTGGATCAACACCTCCCGTATCAGTCTTATCTGCCCTCTATGCCTCTGCATCTGCCCCTGCGACCTATCCTAATGGTCTTCCCATTTCTTTCATTACCTTCATGCTGTAGAGACGATGGGCACCTGCCTCAACAAGAAAAAAATACCCTACCTTTCCTTTCCTCGTTGTGTTTCCCTCAGCTTGCTTTCCCCTTTTCTAAACTGTCCTGTTCACCCATTTCCATGCATTAATATGGTGAAAGGCTAGATATTAAACATGTATAATAAGCTATTTAAGATATGTTCCTTTCCTGTGTTGCCACTTATTTGCATGCATGAATGTGCTGAGCTACATTGGTGCATATACATGTACCATGTTCCCGAAATTTCATCATTACATTACTTAGCGCACTGTGAAATATGGGCCCTTACTGCATGCTCTACTCTAGCCATGAGTGGGATTCTTATCTGGCTATTGTTTTCATACAGCTTTTTCACTATGTTAATTGCTAATCGTAAATGATCTTATAGCCATGTCACAACATCAACCCGGAATCTGAGAGAATGTGTAGAAACAGTTAGTGTTAACAAACATTGCCTACACAGGTATACCAGGTAAGAGGTGTATACTACAGGAAAATATGGTTCATGTGTAACGATGATTACAGCCATATCTCTGTCCAAACTAAGGCTATACAGTAGTGTAGTAAGCCTTGTAAGGTACAGATAACAGCATTGACTAGGAAAGTAATGTGGACTACAGGAATATAGTAGTTGTTAATTGACATCCACCCTCACCATATCTCCGACAATAATCAACATACCCACCCCAATTGGTATGTACTGACATCTATGTTCTAATAATGGCCAATTGTTTGATAAATATTTTAACGGTCCCATGCATGTGCTATATTGAATTATTCCAACATTGGTGGCATGGTGCCATCAATGTACCTGCATACTGTTCTTATTACCACTGTGGTCCCATATATGCATGTGTCCTGTTTGCTATGCAACTATTTCATATCTGGTATCTGGGTTAATGGGAATATCTATGCATGCTGTTATGCCTAACCCTGGAATGTGTTGACTATTACTAACCTACATATGATGATGAAATCTAAGCACTATAGTATGCTTGGGAAGGCCGGTCCCAGCGGACCCACCTGTCCCACCTCAGCTGGCCGTGGCACCGGGCACCAGCATGTCTGGTGCCCAACCCGGGACGTCCCTGTCCATTTGTCCTGCACCATCTTCAGGTGGAACTGCCTCAGAGGATGGGGCTTGCCCCCCTGGGAATGCGCGCCGACAGGCACCTGCCACCCAACTCCAGGCCAGGGTCGAGGTGCGTAGAGTGATCAACCACTAGTTTGGTGATCTTCTAACCCAGCTTGAGGGCCGCATGTCGCGATTAGATAGTCAGCCTGGCTCTGTAACTCAGACCCCAGCACAGCCACCTTCGGGGTTGTGAAGGTGCAGTGGTGACTTCCCATGGGTAGGGACTTCAGTCCCACTGTTTCCACTTGGAAATTTGTGGGCTTTTGATTACCCAACACTCCTCCCCATCAAGGTGTTTACTCCCCACATGTGTCATATATCGCCCCTGTATGCATCTTGTTTGTCTTGTCTGTTAATCTACCCAACCTGCCTCCCCAAATATATCTACTACCCCTCCCCAACATCCCACTCTCACCTGAAAAAAAGGGAAATCTGTTCCCACAAAAAAATCTCACCCCATACATAGCTGACTTTTTTGCACACATGTCCACTGGACCCATGTAATCTGGTCTAAATGGCATCACAACATATTATTGTTGTCCTTACCCCCTCCCAGGGGTTTGAGTGTCCAAATCAACCTCCAAATTCAGTGTATATGCACAGCTGTTGCTGTAGACTAAATGGGCAGCTATGGACCTTCCTTACACCCTTCCTGCACATCCCTGGCTATTTTCACTACTGTCTTTCCCTCTTTGTGCCCCTTTTTTTACCACGTTTCTATCAACCCCTTTTTCTTTTATTTTAAGGAAATTAGCATGGGGATAAGCAGGAGTATGCACTTTTAAGCAGCAGTAAGCAGGTAAAAGCCTGTTTGTGTGGGAGTAAGCAATGCCTACACAGGTTAAGCAATTTAGAAGCTGAGTGTAAGAAACTGTAACTGGAAGTTAGCAGTGCTTACCTCCGTGCAAACCCATGCAAACCTGCTTACAACTGCTTTAAAGTGCCTTAATCACTCTGTATCCAATGGCCCGTGTTCTGCCCAGAAACAAAATAAACAGCCTCTGCAAGGCTTGAACCCAAGACCCTTGCACTCTATAGCTACAGTGATGTAGCACTAAGCCATGTCAGATATACATAACCCTGATGGTTTCAAAAACATATCATCCAGCCCAGTCATTCAACAGTACAGAGAATGTATTCCAACATTTAGATGTATGTGTGTGTGTGTAAATATATTAATATCTCAACAAATACAACATATATAAAGAAATATATATGAACATATATACATGCAAATGCCTACATCTATAGATATATATGTCTACACCTATATGTCTACATATACACAACAAGTTACATATATGTAAGCAGATATATATCTATGTAGGTATATACGGATATAGTTATATATATGTAAGCAGATATATATATATATATATAGGTATATACGGACATACATCAGTAGATAAAAATGAGAAAATAACTAAGATGTATATGTCCACATGCACCATTAATGGGGTTGAGAGGCCCCAAACAATATATGCCTTGCACGAATAGGTATACCGCCCCCCCCACAGCCAAACACATCCGACCTGCAATACACTACCAAGTGTTGCAGTTCCCATAACCAGGACCTGACATGACATGGGCATCCCAAGGATACATATACACAGACACATATATGCAGATACAGATATACACACATATACATATATACACACATATACACACATATATATATATATATATATATATATATATATATATATATATATATATCTATATGTAACTACACATACACACAGAGATATGTTCAGTAAGTTACATATGTAATATGTGCACACAATATGGAACAGCCACTATTCCTACAGTTACCACCTTACCAACTGGAGACTGTATGAGCCACCTGTAGAAATGACATTCATTGCCTGCAACATATACCCACAGAGATATCAAAGGATATAACACCACACACAGGTGTGCATTAATGGGAAAACTTTATTGGTGTACTATTACAGTTGATTATGCCATGTCATATAGCTGTTTAGACACGGACATCCATATAACTTTAGTAATGCTACTTTGAAACAGTAATACTAATACAGTAGTCTTGAAAGGTTAAGAAATGTTGCTGTCCAGGCCAAGGCCATCAAGTAGTACTTTGCGTTTATCCCTTCCCCCACCTTGAACCTGTACACCTCCCTACCCACTTCTGCTTAATTACACAGGTATCAAAAAGCCTGATGTAGAAAGGCACCATCTTTTGACTTAGCTTTTCTGCCTTGCTTCATAGGAATCCCCAGTAGTGTGCTTGCATGTAAGTACTACCTGGTATTGTTTTGGTTTGTGACTCTTACTGCTATATTTGAGAAGTTTCACACAGGGTATGTATTTTTTGACATGCATATTTCTGGTTGGTAACAGCTTTATCTGGTCACTTGTTTTCTGGAGTTGGCATTTCAAGAGCGTTTTTGTTATTTTTCCTTTACTGTATTTGTCCTGCATACGAGTGTTTTTGTTGCACCTGTATAGAGTTGTATTTATAGCATATTGTGACTTTAAATAACAGGTAAAAAGCTGCTTTATTCAATAATGTGAATACTGTCACCTGCTATGTGCACTTTTAGATCAGTAACCTGTTTGGCAATTAGAGTAGAAGTTATTGTAACCTCTGTGGGATGCAACTGACTCTGTGTATCTGCATAACATCACTGTTACTTCTGACTGTTAGCTGGAGAATGTAGCATCTTAGTAGTTACTTGTTTCTGTAGCACTCCACTGATTACTGACTTTTAGTGCAGATTGTTAAATTGTGTGTAGCATCTTAGAAGTTACTTGTGTTTCTGCAGCATACCACTGTTGTTCCTGACTTTTAGTGGAGAATGCTAAATAGTGTGTAGCAGCTTAGGAGTTACTACTTTTGTCTTCATAACCTTTATAACAATACATAATAGTGTAGTGTATGTTATAATAGCTTGGTATCAACTGCAGTTACCTTTTTTTTCTTTCTCTGCTATCCTTGCATTTTGTGTTGTTGATAGAATTGTGCTGTTTCTTACAATGTATGCTGCTCCACCCCTGCATTCTCTATTTCACTTACTTGATAATCAGAGTGTTTTAAAACTTCAGACCAAATATTTACCTCCTTTTCCTTTTTACTTCCAGTCCCCTCAGCAAAAGTTACATCCTGTGTCTTGGCCAACCTTCAATCAACCCAAGGCTGTCTCATTGCCCTGCACTGTGAGACCCTGCGTCGGTGGAACACTAAAGTGCTTTCAGCTACACTAGTGTATGTTAGAGTTGTATTTAATCTGTCCTCCAAACTGAAGTTCCCCTTTCACTTTACACATGCACACTACTGGTCCCCCCCGTCCCCCCCATTACTCTCTTCCTTTAGTACTCATAGGTCAATTACTTAAAACTACTTTCTCTTGGAAAAAGTTTACCTATGTACCTGCAGCCCATACTTCTTTGTTTTTCCCTACAGAAGTGGTGGTCCTTTTCACCACTCTGTACTAGATTAGTAGTATAACATTTGTAGTTATTAGGTAAATACTGCACCACACTGACCTGCAATTAACTTAGCTTGATTTTCCTGTTTTCTTTTTAGCAGCTGGCTTAGTCCAGTTTTTCTGACTCTCAACCTTGCATTACTTTGTGTCTATACCTTCCCCCACCTTGAACCTGCACACCTCCCCACCCACTTCTGCTTAATTACAGAGGTATCAAAAAGCCTGATGTAGAAAGGCACCATCATACTCCTAAAGTTTTTTTACATTTAAGTGCATCCAAATGTTTCCCTCCTTGCTGCAAAGTTAAAGAATAACCTCCTGCTAACCTGAAGATGCCCCTGAAGCTAAATCCTTGCCTGGCTTCATAAAGCTTGTACTCCTAAAGTTTTTGTATACTTGTATGTTGCAAAATACCTTTTTACTACCTTTCTGTAGTGCCTATAACTGCTTGTTAACCCGCCGGTGTGAGATTTAGTAGCCTACTGCAGACCAAAAGCCACTTCCTCCCACCACCATTTTGTCCCCTCATCCTATATCTTATCCCATTGGAATAGCTTCTTGCCTACTTCCCCCAGCTGCTATTACTCCCCTGACCACTAGGTGACAGTCTTTACCTACACTATATTCTAGCATTAAAACTAACTAGCCCTCAGGTCCTACACACATTCTTTGGCATTTCAGTACAATTCTAATCCCCCTCTCTGCACATGAGTACCTCATTCTTGCTTTACAAAATCATCTACATATATCTGATAAGCTTATATACTCTGCTCCCCAGTTTTCACTTTAGTTACTTCTGTATTATACCAAACATGAAAGACAGCTGATTGTCGTTTGGCTGAACTTACCTTACTGCTCTTGCCCGCTCCATTCTCCCTGCGGGTTCACTCTGCTCCCGTACCCTACGCTCAATTCCCACACACCCCCAGGGCACCTATCCTTATACTGCTAGAAGCCACACCCCCACCCCACATCAAGCAATAGCTTGACATATCTTGTTTCATACTCAACCATCTGTTACTAATTTACTCACACCTTCCACTATCTATACTTTCCTCATTAAACAAACCCACCTCATATTTGCCCTTCTATAACCCCTTATTTTCTCATTACTTACATTCCCACATTCTCTCATTATGTCCACCCCTGGCTTACTAAAACTCTCTAATTTCCTCCTCCTGCTCATAATTCTTTCCACTCTACTTCTATATCATAGCCTCACAGGCTATGAATTCCTAATCTCCTTTCAATTTCAACACTCCTTTAAACATACTTCCTCTTTCTATCTATCAGCCTCACAAACCCACAGTAATATTAGATCCTCATCAGCCTACCTTCTCCCACAGCTTCACCGATTAAACCATATTAAGTATTTCCAAACCAGAAAAATAGACCCTATTTTATGTAAACTAGCAAAACTTCCACACAATCCTCAGTACCTACTATTACACGGTGACATTCACCCAAACCCAGGGCCTGGTAATACCTTCCCTGACTCCCATTCTTTCTTCACCTCTACTTCCCATACCCCCTCTTCTTCCTCGAACTCTCTTCTCATTGCCCATCTCAATATTCGTAGTTTAAATAACAAAATTACCCAACTTCATGCCCTACTCGACTTACATTCCTTTGACATCCTGTGTCTCACAGAAACCTTGCTCAAACCAGTTACTAAAGGCAATTATATCATCTCTCCAGGTTATAACATCCTTAGAAGTGACCGTCCTAACAAAAAGGGTGGGGGGCTAGCGATATTGTTTAAATCTGAACTACAGGTAACCTCACTAAACACTCAACCTCCCTCACCTAGCAATGCTGAAATCATAATATCTAAGCTCCAAATTAATGCTAAGAAATCTATATACAAAATTTGCTCTTACATCCCCCCAGGCAACAACATAAGTACTCTTGAAAATATCCTTAACTGGCTTTCCACATCATTCCCACAAGAAACCATTTTCTTTGGAGACTTTAATATTGACTGGAACTGTTGTACTTCTGACAAACCTACATCTCACATTAATCTCTACGGCTTCTATCAAACTATCACCGATCCTACCAGAACCCATAAACCCAGCATCAAACAAACTACCTTAGACTGGATACTAGTCAACAATAACTCCCAATCTTACAAAATAGGCATACTTCCTGAAGATATTAGTGACCACTCTCTTACCTTTATAACTAGACAAAAGATCACCATTCACACTCAACTAAACTTTAGAACCACCCAGAACAAAAAGAACCTGAATCTAGGTAACTTTCAAGCAGAGCTAAAAGCCTGCAATTGGTCACCCCTAAAATATCTACCTCTCAATGAAGCAGTCTCTTTTTTAACAATACATTCCTAAAAATCCTTGAGCACCATGCCCCCTCTTGTACTATTTAAATTAAGAATGAACCTGCTCCCTGGCTGTCAAATGAGACAAGGCAAAAATGAGACTGAGAAATAAAATCTGGAATATATGGAGAAGTACCAAAGACCCTATTGATCATTTAAACTTTAGACAGCTCAGGAATGCCAATAAAAATTCAATATTCCTAGATAAAAAAAAAAACAGCTCAGGAATGCCACTAAAAAAATCAATATTCCTAGATAAAAAAACTATTACCTTAAATTCCAAGAAACCCAATAACTAAACCCACAACATTTCTGGTCAGGATTAAATAAATTACTCCATCCTGGACAAGCCAAAACACCTACACCCTCTAACTTGACTCATAATTCTCCCAACCAAATTTCTGATATTTTTAACATTTATTTTCAGAAACTGTTCAATCTTTAGCAAATACATTACCACCTGTTACCACCACTTACTCATCCATGCCAACCACTAACTCATCCTTGCCAACCACCCTACCCCAAGTATTACAGCTGCAGCCTATCCCAACATCTCTCATACACTCCCTACTTCTTAAGCTTAAACCATGCACTCCATCAGCTGACCTCCTCCCAGCTGAATACCTTCAAATGGCAGCTGGAGTGCTTGCCTACCTTGTTTCCATCTCAATTAACAGAACCATTACAGAACGTTCCATCCCATCCCTCTGGAAAGTCTCATATATTATCCCACTGCATAAGAGTGGGAACTCAAATGAACTCTCAAACTTCTGCCCCATAGCCCTACTTTCTCCCTTAGCAAAAATTATGGAGAGATATATTCACCATCAGCTACTTGATCATCTCCTCCAAAACCACCTGCTAGTTGACTGCCAGCATGGTTTTAGGCCTTTCCATAGTACTACAACTGCTCTACTAACCTTTTCTGACTGCCTTAATAAAAATTGTAACAACAGCTTACTGTCCTCAGCCCACTTTATTGACCTCTCAAAAGCATTTTATATGGTTAATCATCAATTACTGTTAAACTCATTCAAATCACTTTCATTAGATACTCAGACAGTTAATTGGTTCAAGTCCTATCTAGGAAATAGACAACAAGCAGTCATCTGAGAAAATAAACTATCTCCTCTTCTCCCTATAACGCTTGGAGTCCCACAAGGCTCTATTCTGGGACGCCTCCTCTTCACTGTATTCATAAATAATCTGAAAATCTCCCTTCCACAAACCACCTGCATAAAATATGCCGACGACTTGACATTAATATGTTCAGCCTCCTCGCCTGCTGGACTTCATTCGAGTACCCAAGCAGTATTTACCTTAGTTGAAAACTGGTTCCATCAACGCTGTCTCCTCCTTAACCCCCAAAAAACTAAACTGGTACTATTCTCTCCCACTCAGAAGTCTCCTGCTATCAACTTCACAATTACATCTACTAATGGTACTGTAATAACTCCAGACACAACCACCAAACTTTTAGGTATAACAATTGATCATAATCTAAACTTCGACACACATATCAATCTAACCATTAAATCGGTTAATAAAAAAACTTGGCTTCCTCTACAGACTTAAATCCTATCTCACACCTCTAGCTAGGACTGCTCTTGCCCAAACTCACTTAATTTCCACCCTTCTCTATGCATCCCCGATCTATACCAACTTATGCAAAAATAATCTTTATAAGTTGGAAACATCCTATAATAACATAGCTGGATTTGCCACTGGTGCACCTTTTCGAACCCACCACAGCCAAAATCTTAAACTGCTAGGATGGCTGCAATTGCAAAGCCAGATTCATTTCCAGCAGCTTACTACTATACACAAGATCTTACACTATCCCACAGATACACCTGTACTCTCTACCCTTATCTGCCCATATAAAAATCTAACAATCCTTTGATCAGCTAATAAGGTACTAGTAGCTACCCTAAAGTCCAACAACAAATCTGGAGATAGCTTGTTCTCAAACTCTATTGGTAACTCTTGGAACACTCTTCCAACTGAACTAACAGCCCTTTCTTCTACCCCAATTTTCAAGGAGCAATTAAGAATCTTCCTTAAAGCCCAATGGCTTTGCCCATACACAAATTCTGACTGACACTTTCTCCCCTAGCAGGACCATTCTTTACTATCTATCTTTAACATGCTATTTCAGGTGCTCCGATATTCTCTATTAATTCCTACTGTAGTAGCTCACCTCCTAAAGTTTGGTAAACTTTCTAAACAATGTAAACAAATGTTTTATTAATCCTTTTACTCAAATATTTTAACTTATTTAGTCAGGTATTTTGGTATGTTACTGTAACAGTACTATATAAATGTTCCTGTATTTGAAATGTTGTACCTGTATGACATTATCTGTATTGTATATGGTCAAGATTTCTGTCTTGTAAATTGTCTTAATGTGGAGCTTTTCTCCCTGGGCCTCTGCTGAAAATGGACATACATCCAGTTGGACTATCCCAGTCAACAAATGTAAAATAAAATAAATAAAAAACAAATAAAAGTACAATAGCAAAGGCAGAATGGCCCACAGAATACCAAAAACTCAACAGTAAGTAATGCAGGTATATAGTTCAGCAGCCTCTATCTACACTCTGTAGACAATCCCTAGGGGGTAAAGACCTCAGATGACACAATGGATGTAACTGTTAGATAACAAGGCACAACTAACACCATCACAAGCACACTGACAGAACAGTCTGTATGGCAGGTGGCAGTGGGCCTGCATTTAACCATGGTGGATTGTAGGGTAATGTACATCCATATACCTTAAGGCAGCCCACCTGTGATGGTCTTCAGGAATTTGGGCTTTCAGGATTCTGTAGTGTTCCCATATACATATGTGTATATATAGACATATGTATACTTAGATATATGTATATGTATATATAGATATATGTATATATAGCTAAATATGTATACACATCCTATGTGTACAGATATGCCTAGTTATATTGGTATATATGTAGATATCAGTAACTATATGTGCATACATATCTATTCTGATATACCTACTACTGTCAAAATACATGTGGCTAGC
This sequence comes from Protopterus annectens, assembly GCF_019279795.1. Lineage (NCBI taxonomy): Eukaryota > Metazoa > Chordata > Ceratodontiformes > Protopteridae > Protopterus > Protopterus annectens. The sequence goes on from NC_056728.1 coordinate 1,447,224,269, forward strand.
CATACGTATATATGCATATGTATTTCTAGCTGTATATGTGTAGACATATATAGCTCTGTATATGTATATATCCGGGTGTTTATCTGTATATCTATGTACATATACATATCCAGCTATGTATGTCACTATGTATATCTGTATGTCTATATAGATATCTGGATAAGTATATGTACATATATCATCACCATATGTCCTGAATATGGAGTGTAGCCCTACCTCAGCCCCTGTAGACCCAACTTTGTAGTGCAAGGGGATGTCAGGTATGTATAGCAGGTATATTTGTAGAGTATTGCTACTGTCGTAGAGATTGTCTTCACAGACATCGTGTGTGTGGGAGGTCACATCTGCTTATAACATATGTGCCATTAACTATTGACAGACATCCTAAGGACATCATAGTACAGTACCACTGTTAGCACGTAATGCTCCTGTGGACTACAGCACAGATAATGGCCAATATATGTGGACAGTCTGACACACTCTGGACAGCCCAGCGGTATACACATAACCCCTTAGTTGAAGACATGTGGGCCAATCCTGACAATGAAAATGTTAACAGCCATGTAGATGGGTATAACACGTAACTACTGGTATACATTTGCCCACACAGGTTATGCATTCACAAATACCTGTCTATCCTGCCATATAATAACTGCTGGTAAGGGGGTGCCATGGCCACATGCCATCCACTAGATATTGACATATATCTGTACAGCATCCCACTGTTCTGTCTGATACACATGACTGTTATGGTGGCTTGACAGCAGTACATCTGGCAAGTAACTGGACATTACATCTCACTGGGTAAGTACACCAAGCTGCTAGGCATGTAACATATCACTGTGCAGGCTACAGGCAGACCAGCTCAACACTGGCCTACATTTCCTATGGGGGAATGCACGTGTACCTGTACATAGATAGCAGGCTCTACAGGCATGCTACAGCACAGATTAACATACACCTGTGTGTATGTGCATCACCACAACCAATGTGAACACAGCCACAGCTATATATGGCATGCTAGTGTATTATTACAGTATACAGACTATCTGTTCAACACCAACCTCATATGTGCTATGCACTCACTCACACTACATTTACTGGGCCACTACACAGTGTGGTCCGCTGCCTGTCTGTGGTATGGGACATGTGCGTGTATGGCCCTACAAACATGTAAGCCGATAGGGTAACATACAGTGGAGCAGCATGTAACATCAAACAGAACAGGTCCAAGAACAATGACATCTACCACAGCCTGGTACATATTAGCATTATACACGCTGCCAACAATCACTATAAGTACACAGACCTCAGTACTGTACACACAACCACAGAATGTCCAGGTTATGTCATCAAATATAACCCCTACTATAAATTGCATGTATAGCAGTCTGATATCTCACTGGTTTGTTATCAGATATGATGTCAGTAATTATGGTGGACAGTACATATGCACCCCTTACTGCATGACATATGTAAAAAGGTTGTCAGGGTTGTGGCTGGAGGCACATACACAGGGCCAATATTGACATGTTGCTGTGATAACCTAAAACATTTACTGTTGTAACAGGTCTTGTTGCACCATATGTCCTATGAGGGATATGAAGTCAGCAACTTTCACAGCTGTCATCATCTACAGACTGCAATCCTCACACTACCTTTTGCAGTTCACAGATAGGTGCTCTGTGGGTAACACCTGAAACAAAAGGCACCACACAATGGCCAGTCTGCAGATGGCCCTACAGATGGGTGTTCCCTCATAAACATAGCAATGACATGACAGGTATGTAAACATGTAGGACAGCCAACCACACACAGCCTGTTAAACCAACATTACTCCAAATGCAGTATAGCAGCACTTAAAGTCTGTAGTCAGGTCAGGCACATCCCCCTCCTGTGTGCTGACCTGTTTCCACAGTGTGTTGTTAAAGGTAAACCTCAATCCATCTGAGATGCTGTTTGGCAAAGAACAGGTCGAGTTCCTGCTCACAGTGAATGAAAGACCCAACACCAACATGATGTTCCTAGATATTGGTGTGTGTTTCCATGCAATTGGCTATGGGAATGTTACCACAGCTGTTCCACATGCAATCAGCTAGAGGAGGTCTGAAATTCATGCAGAGACCATCAGATGATCCTGAGCATCACTTAAAATACACATGCTGCTGCCTAAGCAAAGCAGAGGCAAGTCTCCACATCCACCAGAGAGGGAGTAAGAGAGGCAGACAGAGGCACAGAAAACCAGGGAGTGGTGGGAGAGTAAAACTTACACGTGTTTATGTCACACACCTACCGGTACAGGGTATCTGACCCCCAACTACTATGTTGGGCTATTACATGTCCATGCAATTATTGGATGCATCACATATGTTACATTTTGGGGAGCACTCAGAACTTATATGTGATGGTAAGTGACATCTGCAACAGGGATATGGTAGCTATGTGTTAGGTGTAGTACATGGGCCTGCCTGCATGAACAGGTGTCAGCGTCAACACAGCCACACTCTCACAGGGATGCACACACATTGCCCCACTTGGCAGGGCCAGGAATACAAATCATCACTAGTTGGATTGCCACAGCACAGTACTGACAGGTATCACATGCACCACAGGGTCATAGAGAGATTATATGTGCAAAGGGTATGTGGAGAAGTCTGACATCAGACAGCATGCTTCAGTATGCCAATGGGGGTTGTAGTGAGTGTGAATGTGGTCATATACATCATACACCACACACACAGACATGAGTGCCAGTACTAACATGCATGTGTGCACTGCTTCACGGGTGTGTTGTGGTTGATGGTGCCAGATGGCTATACAAGGCTTGGTGATGGCTATACCTTGGCATCAGGCCACATGACAATGGTCTGCATTGTGGCTCAGGGGTGTAGTGTCTGGAGTTGCCCACACAGATGGGTATTGTATTCACCATCCAGTTACGTGGGTGACTATTGCATGTGGCCAACGCTGTGCATTGCTTGCCATGTATGTGTTCCTTCATCCATGATATGGACAGTGTCTGGGATGTGCACACCTCCCACATGCATGTACAGTGACATGTGAATCTGTACCTCGGGTGTCTGGCCCAAGTTGTATACACAGATAATTATCATCAGATGTGTCAGTCCTGGCCTCATGTGGCGGGAACTGTTCATGGACAGCAAGTTGGCCCTGCACCTACACTGATAGCATGATACCATTATTCCCTGGTGTCAGTGGCATCTGTCCATACAGAGCTTGTGTTTCAGGCATGTTATGTCCTTTGTGGGTCACATTTGATGGCACCACATGTGTTGCAGGTGTCCAGTGGGGAACATGGGGGAGGTGCACTGACAGCATGTACATGCCTATTGGACTTATAGACAGAGTGCCATGCCCTCTGTAGCCCACTGAAATCACACCATGCTTACTATCAGTGGGCAATACTCAGGGTACTACCAACATAGCGGCTGTATGGCTGTTGCCTAGGCAAGTGTATGTGTTTGTATGAAACATGGGTTGAGAATGTACCCTGGGTAATACAAGGGCTGCTAATGTTGTTCAGCTGGAATTGATGTCATATTTAGGGGTATGGATTTGCACCCCAGCATCTTGGCTATTGCACATCTGTTATCCCTGTATGGTGGACATTTTGAGATATATGTGGCCCACCATATAAGAAGTTTGCAAATCCGACTCCACATTGAGTCCACTTGTTACACACTCACCACCACTGCCACACAGGATACAAATGACAAACACACACACACACACACACACACACACACACACACACACACACACACACACACACACCTGTCATGTCTGAGATTAGAACTCCTACCTAACTAGTATATTACACTCTGCCATTATAGGATGGGCCATGGAGATTACTGGAGTTTTCCTTCCCCAAAGATGTATTTCTCAGTGAATGTCATCAACAGGATTGCCAAAGTAGGACATTTGAATTGTAGTGAGTGTGACTAGCCTATAATGCATTGCTCTCTACACAAACATAGAAACACACACAAAACATCCACAACTGCCATGTGTGGGGATAGAACCCCTACCAGAGTTCTATATCACACTACAGTATGATGCTGTTATAGGATACACCATGGGGATTACTGAAATACCCTTTCCCCAAAGATGTATTTCACAGTGAATGACATCAGCAGGATTGCCAAAGTAGAACATTTGAATTGTAGTGAGTGTGACTAGCCTAAAATGCATTGCCCCATACACAAACATAGAAACACACACACACAATTGCCAAGTCTGAGAGTAGAATTCCTACCCAACTATTCTATCACACTACAGTGGTACGCAGTTATAGGATATGCTACAAAGATTACTGGGCTACTACCTTCCCAGAGATGTATTTCTTGGTGGATGACATCTGCAGCCTTGCCAAAGTAAAGCATTTGAGTTATAGGGAGTGTGACTACCCTAAAATCATAGCTATCTACACAGACAGACACACATACACTTGCCAAGTCTGGGATTAGAATTTCTACCAAAATAATTTATCACACTACAGCAGTACACAGTTATAGGACATGCAAAAGAGATTACTGGGCTACAACCTTCCCAGAGATGTGTTTCTAGGTGGATGACATCAGCAGCCTTAACAAAGTAGAGCATGTGAGTTGTAGGAAGTGTGACTACCCTAAAAAACATTGATCTCTACACAGACAGACACACACAGTTGCCATGTCTGGGATTGGAACTCCTACCTAACTAGTTTATCAAACTATAGCAGTACAGAATTATGGGACATGCCACAGAGATTGCTGGGCTACAACTCTCCCAGTGGTGTATTTCAAAGTGGATGACCTCAGTAGGCTTGTCATAGTAGGACTATGGCATAGGCAGTGTGTGTGCATGAGCCATAACCCATTCATGCGGGCACACACAGGGCCATATTTCACTGGTATGTGTATACAACTGCTAGAGGACTACTTCCTTGTACAGTCATGTTGCACAACTAGCACATGCACCACATAGTCTGTAATGCTGACAGATACTGGTGGCTAGTATCTACAGTGAGTGACATCTGAACCTCATGTGGTTGTGACCCTTTGGCTGTGTGCTGGGTGGGACAAGCCTGGATGGCTCCTTGCCACAGTCACTCTCTTCCACACATCTATGTACGTCTACCTTTGGCTTATTATAGCGTGTCCTCTTTAGATATATATGTCCATATCCCTATCCACTGTGTGTGCAAAGCATGTGTGGTGCATACTGAAGAGTGTCTGCACTAACATCTGTGACTGACAGATATGTCTGGTCCACTGGTGTTTGCAGACATGGCCTTCATGTGTTTAAGTGTGTGAGCATGCCCAGTATGCCCGTCTGTATTAAATGTGTAGATAGAGTCCAGGTAGTTTCTACTGCAGTGCTGACCATTGTGTTGTACACCTACAGGCAGCATACTGTTTCTGCAGGGTATCATTTGGCATTGACTGTTACTACATTTCTACATAGGATGGGGGGTACACCTGACTATTTCTACATCTCTACACAGGATTAGGGGTGGGGCACACCTGACTGTTACTACATTTCTACGTAGGATGGGGGGCATACCTGACACTTGTACACATTTGCTATGACTGTACTGGTATGTCTGGTACTCTATTTCATTCTGTATTCTTACCTATCATGCTCACTAGAGGCATACCAGTGTACTACAGATCTTAGCTTTGATTTACCTACATATTAGTTTCTGACTTCCTACCCTTCAGAACTAACATCCCACTGCCTGACCTGCTGTAGTCTGTGTAGGCCTGGGAGGGAGGTTACCCATAGGCATCATTCAGAGGCCATAGAACTGCCTTTGTTTGTGTTTGTTTACACCTGTCTTGCTGGTTGTCACTGTTGTTGGGTATGGTAACCCCCCTGACTGGCATGTGTGAGTCACTTACCTTGTGGGTGTCCCAGTATTGAGGGTGGTTCTGCAGGGCTGCCTATGTCAGATGGACATAGTATACTCCCTACACATGGCTGAGCACAGGTAGTGTAATATTTGGCTTCCCTTTTACTGCATGTGAGAGTCAGAGAGAGGTGTTATTCCATGGGTCCCTTCTGTGTCAGTGTATGTGCTATGCATTGCCTCTTTGCCAAGGCCAGGGCATACTGGGCACGCCTCCTTCTGCCTACTGGGGCAGGCTCAGGTTGTTCCTCCTCCAAATCACTCTGTGCCTGTGCAGGCCTTGACAATGGTGAGGGGCTGTGTGGCCCTGCCTCGTGCTGTTCCTGCTGCAGCTGTTTCCACAGGATCATATTGTGTAGCATGAAATTATGGGAAAGAGTAGTAGAAGCTAGGTTAAGAAGGGAGGTGATGATTAGTGATCAGCAGTATGGTTTCATGCCAAGAAAGAGCACTACAAATGCAATGTTTTCTCTGAGAGTGTTGCTGGAGAAGTACAGAGAAGGTCAGAAAGAGTTGCAATTTGTCTTTGTGGACATAGAGAAAGCATATGACAGGGTGCCCAGAGAGGAGGTGTGGTATCGTATGAGGAAGTTGGGAGTGGGAGAGAAGTATGTAAGAGTGGTACAGGATATGTACAAGGGTAGTGTAACAGCAGTGAGATCTGCAGTGGGAGTGACAGATGCATTTAAGGTGGAAGTGGGATTACATCAAGGATCAGCTCTGAGCCCTTTCTTATTTGCAGTGGTGATGGACAGGTTGACAGATGAGATCAGACAGGAGTCACCATGGACTAGAATGTTTGCAGATGTCATTGTGATATGTAGTGAGAGTAGGGAACAAGTTGAGGAGACCCTTGAGAGGTGGAGATAAGCTCTAGAGAGGACAGGAATGAAGGTCAGCAGGACTAAGAGAGACTATATGTGTGTGAATGAGAGGGAGGATAGAGGAATGGTGAGGATGCAGGGAGTAGAGTTGGTGAAGGTGGATGAGTTTAAATACTTGAGATCAACAGTTCAGAGTAATGGCGAGTGTGGAAGAGAGGTGAAGAAGAGAGAAGAGGCAGGGTGGAGTGTGTGGAGAAGAGAGCCAGGAGTGATTTGTGACAGACTAATACCAGTAAGAGTGAAAGGGAAGGTCTACAAGAGGGTAGTGAGACCAGCTATGTTATATGGGTTGGAGACAGTGGCACTGACAAAAAGGCAGGAATCAGAGCTTGATGTGGCAGAGTTAAAGAAGTTAAGATTTGCACTGGGTGTGATGAGGGTAGACAGGATTAGGAATAAGTATATTAGAGGGTCAGCCCAGGTTGGACGGTTTGGAGACAAAGCCAGAGAGGCGAGATTGCATTGGTTTGGACATGTGCTGAGGATGGATGTTGGGTATATTGGGAAAAGGATGTTAGGATGAAGCTGCCAGGTAAGAGGAAAAGAGGAAGGCCTAAGATAAGCTTTATGGATGTGGTGAGAGAGGACATGCAGGTGGTTGGTGTGACAGAGCAAAATGCAGAGGACAGGAAGAAATGGAAACAGATGATCCACTGTGGCAACCCCTAATGGGAACAGCCAAAAGTAAAAGAAGAAGATATTGTGTATCATGGCACATACAAGGACAAGTTGGGTATATGTAGCTGGTGAGTTCTGAAAGGCTCCACCGGATGTGTCCAGGCACCAGAACCATGACTTGAGCATCCCAAACACATGCTCTACTATAATTCTGGTCTGTGCATGTGCCACATTATGGAGTTCTTGTTCAGGTGTGTGCGCATTTCTGATGGGTGTCATCAACCACGGCTCCAGTGCATATCCAGCATCCCCCACTAGGTGACCATGAGGGATGTCCCCATTGGCAAATCTGTGGTACAGCTGTGTCAGATCCCAGATGTGGGAATCAGGATAGCTTCCATGGCAGCCAGCACAGACATTCATTATTATGCCCTGGGCATTGCACACGACCTGTCAGTTGATGGAGGGGAAGCCCTTGCAGTTGATGTAGACCCTACCCCGCTCACCGGGTGGTGTTTTGATGCATATGTGCATGCAGTCAATAGCACCCACTACCTCAGTGTATTCTGCTATTTGGTGGAACAGTTGTATATTTCTGGCCAACGCCTCATGGGTGTTGGGGAAATATGAATGCTCACCGACATGTGCTGAAATGGCATCCAGGGACTCGTGGAGTACCCTGGATGCTGATGCCTGTGAGATCCCCAGCATAACCCCAGTTGGCCTTTGGAAGGTACCTGTAGCTAGTATTCTTTGGCCTACACATAGCTTGGTATCCACTGGGATGGGTTTCCCCATGTTAGTTCTATGTGTGAGGCGTGGCCAGCACAGCTCAACAATTTGCTGTAGGAGGTCACTGTCCGCCCTATAGCACTCCACTATCTCTAACTCATGTAGCCCCTGGAAGGTTACCCTGGGTCTGTACACTCTTCTCCGTCTCCTCACTGTGGGTTGGTCGACAGCATTCACATCCTCACCACCCTCAGCCTCTTCCACAAGTTGTTGTATGATAGCTATTGCAGCCCCTATCATTTTGCTGTTGTGAGTGTTAAACATTCCCCCTTGTTTACACCGGTGGTGTAGAGTGTGGGAAAAACCAGAGGGGAAGGTGTTTGCATAGTTTATAGTAGTGTTCTTGGCTGGGCTGGTCTGCTGCCTGTGTAATTTACTGATTCTGATACATTTCACCTGCCAGCTATGCTAGTTCTCCTTGATTACCTTCCTACTGCTGTTTTCCCTTCCCATTGCCTTTCTGTTTAAGCCCAGGGGCATGCCGCACAAACAGAGTGCTCAAATGTGTACAGTGCTGCTATTTCCTGGTTTAACTTTTTTTGTTCTTCCTTCAAAACCCGGTGCACGGCGTGCACACCCGCTTAGGCAATGTAAACAGATTCAGACACACCCCATAGCCTAGCTGTGCTAACCTAGGAGCAAATCCGAACCACAGGGCTCTAATCTGCTTACAATATGCCTGACACACACACACCCATGATGTTAGCTAACTCCTAGGCTTGCACCAAACTATTCCTACTCTTATACTGTTGGGACCTGACTAGCATGCTGGGGAAAACTGGGATTCACTATTATTCCCCTCATTTGCATAGGATTGCCTGCTAATGCATAGTTACATGTCTCACACTGAGCCTCCCTCCTTAGCAACCACTACTCACTAACCATGTTGTCTTCTGCCTGCCATTGACTTACATGGCAGAATACTGAGTTTAGTTAGAATGCTTAATTTAGGTTCATTTTGTTATCCCCCCTGATCCCGTTTGTGCGCCGCTGCCCTACGCTTAAACAGCCGAGATCAGCTAAAAAAAAATAAAAGTTGATTTTATTATTTTTTTGGCTGTTTGCAATGCCAGTGGCCTTGTACTTGGCCATTGGCATGCTTCCTAACTGATATGCAGCTTTTATTTGGAGCTGTCACAGCTCCATTTTGGATTTTGCAGAAATGTACTCGGTCACTAAACTGAATACATTTCTGCAGATTGCACTAGTTCTGCACGGCCGGTTGCAATCTTCCTGGATCGCTATTTCACCTCATTTGCATGGATTTCTCCTGCAAATGGGGTGATTTGCATATAGTGGCTTAGTCCATGGAGGACTAGTGCAGGAGCGCTCGTGCATGCCCGTGCAGGCTGATCCTGGATCGCACGGCAGACATATTGCCTGCTAGAGCTCCTGCACTGATCCTGCATGCTGTGCAAGGCATAGAGAATCCAGGTGTATATTTTGCTATTTTTGTTTATGGAACAGTTGCTTGTAATAATTTTCATTTTACTCATATAAAAACACAGACTATGTTTTGCTGTTTTTTTCTTTTATACATTCTGATATATTTCAAAATCCTTATGAAACAAAGATACACATGCATGGAAAATTGACTTGAATAAGAATAAAAGATGAATGTCAAGGTACAATGTAAGATATATAACATTGCTGGTTTTAAAATTCCTCTAATTCCCCTTACTGCTGCATATTAGAATGTTTCCTAAGGTAATAGCTAAACCATCATTTTGCTTTCTCTAAGAATAATTGCATACAATGAGATATGATTTAAAATAAAAAATTGTCATTTTAAAATTAACATTGCTACATTTCATCTTATCAAGTGTGCTAATGCAAACAGGATTGATCAGAAATGCACATATGTTTGATGTGCACTCCAGGAATCTTTTCATAATAATGATATTCAATTGATTGTTTTGCTACTTCCAGGCATTATAAAATCTTGTTTCTTGTAGAAAATAACTGGTGAGTTCATAAAGAAATCAATATACCATAGAACATCGCTTAGTAAACAAATTAGTGTTTTGCATATTTAAGATATGCTTACAAAAAGACAACTCAAATATAAGGAACAGCTCACATTATTTGGGTTTCTGATTTAGTTCTTCCAGTCCAAGAGAAATAGGAATGTCATTGTGATCATTACAACTTCACTACATTTCTTAGCTCTCCTTCACATTACAGAGGAGTGGTGGATGATTTATTTATTCCAGAAATGAAACTGCAGCTACAGTCTGCCACCTGCAGAAGACGTGTACAAGGGACATTGTAGTGTGGCAGCCATCTAACATAACAGTGCTGCATGACTAGATAAAAATCAGCTCCACGTCCATCTTATTAAGGAAGAGCTAAAGAATCTATCTAAGTTATAAAGATCATAATGACATCGCTACTTCTTTTTGAATGGAAGACCCTTCAGTGTGTCATTGCCTTCCTTTTGCTACTGTGAGGACCTTTTCAAGAGTCCTGTACTCACAGAGAGAGAAGGATCCCTACTGTGATGTCAGTAATTTACATTCAGCATCAGGTGACAGCTTTTAGGAGGCTGACTAGAGAAGGAAGTGTCAAGAAGCCAGACTATAGTCAGGTGATACAGACACCCAGTGGGAACTGTGTAAACTCCCATTTCTGCCACTAAAAACATGGTAAGACATAGCATGACAGACGTGTGATATATATATATATATATATATATATATATATATATATATATATATATATATATATATATGGGTCCACTATGTAATCTCGAAATACTGAAATCCTGAAATTCAGTATTTCGAAATTACAGAGCCGAAAATCCAAGCACAACTCACAAATCCGAAAACACACAACCACGAAATTCAAAATGCTGAAACTACACTACACATACAGTACACACATAAACAAACACAAAACTCCCTCCCACAATCAAATAAATGCATCTACACTATAGATAAACAGGGGAGCACACACCCCCTACTTATATATTCAAACTCTGAGATCGCACAAACAGAAACACAAACAAAACTCACACACACACACATTTACAGTCCCTCACACACACACATCCCAGTCACAACACACACTTTCACACAATAAAGACCCTAACCAACACATATACACACACAAACTTACCTAAATTCAACTGATACATACACACACTGTACCAGCGGAAGCAGAAATTCAACATCTCCGTGCTTTGGGATTTTGAATTTCGTGCATCTGCCGGTTTCGGAACTTTGAGTTTTTGGCTATGTAATTACAAAATACTGAATTTCTGAATTTCAGTACTTCGAAGTTACATAGTGGACCTATATATATATATATATATATATATATATATATATATATATATATATATATACATATTTATATATATATATATATATATATATATATATATATATATATATATATATAATCCAACAAAAAGCAGCACATAACCTATGGCCAGGTCGAACAAATTTTTCACTCAACAAACAACGATAGCCCAAAAATACTCGATTACAGCTTCACATGAAGACTACTCAGTTGCAGCTTCACATAAAAATATATATATTTACTTGGACTTAAAAGCATTCAAGAAAGGTAAAAATAGTAAAAAATCCTGGTGGAGCAATAAAATGGATAAGTGCTTTCGGGTTTCGTCAATAACCCTTCCTCAGATCCTTCTATCCACCATTTCTTCTTCTATTTAAAAAGTATAATCAACCAATGAAATGAAGACATCAGAGCCAACTCCCATGGTTTTGTTTACATGCAGCGCTCTCCAGTTTGTCTTTGTTTTTTTCTTTTTTGAATATATATATATATATATATATATATATATATATATATTTATATGTGTGTGCACAAAAGACACTGATGCCTTTGAATTGCCACTCTAGGTTAAAGTGGAAAAAATAACAAAAGTTCAAGTGGATGGGTCAAATTATGGGGATGTACCATCCAATGTAACCAGCCCATGCACTTAACAGAACACTAGCACTTGTGGGCTGAAGGGTTATATCTAAACCCTGCCAAACTGGAAATCTGCACAGTGTTATGGCCTAAACCCATTGTCATATCATAGAAATCTACTGGACCCCCTCTGTGTTCCCTGTAGCCCATAAATTCCACCTAACTAACATGTGGTACCTATGCATTATGCCAAGCATCATTCTCCTAGAGACTTTGACTACCTCTTTTTTTAGCTGGGAGGCTTATACATCTTCACACATATGCCCAGACATTTTTGTTCTTTATTAATACAAACTCTTGAGACCAGATGGTACACACCTCATGCAGAAGGAGAAAAGAAAATCTTGGACTTGATCTTTACCAATATAGGACAGCTTTGATTCATACTAATTGTCACTTCCACCCTGGTTAAATCATACAAAAAATCAGTCAAATTCACCATAAGGGTTACGCCAAAAGGATCTTGGCGTAACTTGATTTTCAGATATTATGCTGAGGTTAATCTACTAAGACTGCATAATAACCTGGCAATTGAAAATTCCCTTCCAACTTGATGAAGCAACTGCTTATATAGTATCTTTACTGTCAAATTCTATGCACATGTAAACAACTGCTTAGATGTATCTGTCCCCTTCCAAAGTAAATGCGATGCTAAATTAAAGAATAACTCAAAATTATGAAACCAAAATATAAACATGCTCTAAAATTAAAGAAAAATATCATTACTAACAAAAATTAGTTCAGCTCGCAAGATACAAAACATTCTTGCTAAACTTAACAATGAATTCCAGGTCCTGATCAAATCAATGAAAGCCAAATTTGAGAAAAAATGCCAATCAGGAAAATATAACCACAAAGCCTTCACTCATTTTGTTAGAAACATCAGAAACAACACACAACACTGTCCATAGCTAATAATAAGTTATGTCACTTATTCAGACCCAGAGGTCATAACCAATCTACTAGCAGACAAAGTTAGCTCAAAATTCACCCATCCATATTTCCATATCACATACTTTCATCTATACCTCCCCATCAAATCTCACAAGAAGAAGCCTTCAAGGCCAAGAACACTAATTCCTCTGGGCCAGATAGCATAAAGGGCTACCTAATGGTTAGCCTAAAGCAAGACTGGTCAGATCCCCTACAGAGGCTATTTAGTTAGCCTCCAAACAGGCTTCATATCAGATAAATGGAGGAAAGCAACTGTTATTGTCTTGCACAAAGGTGGGGTGTCAACTGGCCCAGATAATTATAGACCCATAAGCCTGACCAGCCTCAACTGTAAGGCTATGGAAAGGATCATTATGGAGTAAATAAATAAGGACATATGCAGCTTACAAATTCCTGACCCAAGCCATTTCAGCTTCATTAAAGGCAGATCCTGACTACTTAACCTGATCAGCTTCTTTGAGAAGGTTAATGAAACAATCGATGATATCATATCTGTGCACACCACATATCTAGACTTTGCAAAGATGTGCAACACCGTTCCACACTCTGGAGGCATATATAAACTCTCCCAGCTAAATGTTATTCTCTAAATCCCAATGGTAAGCTCATTTAATAGCAAACTGGCTCACAAAGAGAACTCAGAAAATTATGTTTGATAGCTCTACTACCTTCAAAAGACCTATACCCCAGGGTTGCATTCCTGGGCCATTTTTCTTTTACATTTATATTTTTGAGGTCAAAGCAAATGTTAAGGATTTATGGCTGACCAAGTCTGCAAATGACTGTAAAGTCAGTGCTGTCATAAACACCCCAGATGACACCAAAATCCTCCAAGGGGGAGCCAATTTCAAACAAATGCCTGGTGTTAAAAACATTGACTAAAACTAAAAGCCAAGAAACATATAATTGATTAAGTAATTTAGTAGGGTGTTGTATTTTTTTTTTTTTTGGTAGTAAATATTTTGCCTCCTTTCTATTTTCTAGATGAAATATTTTAAACCTTCTACCACTTGTATCGCCATGCACTCCAAAGGCCATCCATGAGTAGTGCTCTGTAAAAATTAGGGTACATTCTCCCTGGACCTTCTGTCCACCCATTTCAAGATGGGAGACCTTAGGTTACCTGTATTGCAGCAGTGACTGTCAGGTTGCTTGCTCTGTGTTTGGCAGTGTAGTGATAACTTCTTCTTCACCCCTCATCCACCAGTCTCAACATACAGGAAAACAGTGTATCTGCAGTACAACACTGAATCTATGATGCTTACCCCATCCTCAAATATATTAGGAATTGTGCCATACAGTACAGCAATGTCTTGATAGTGGGCAGATTTGTGGTTGGAATGGCTGAGGTTAGTCAATGTCTGTCTCCCACCCAATGTCTAGTTGCAGGACATCAGGATATTTGCAGAGCAGCAGTGACACTATGGTGATTCATGCTGCGGTTGGAAAGGTTAGGGTCAGTCTGTATTTTCCCACACCACTATCTGTATGCAGGGCCTCAGACTGCCTGCAGTGCAGTACTGTAACAGTGAATGACTTTGAGTGGCTAGCTCATGCTTGGTTAAGCTAGGCTTAGTCTTTCTCTGCCTCAACTCTCCTACCAATGTCTACACATGCAATGGATCAGGGATTTTAAGGTTACTATCTACGTGATCAAATAATATTCATTCTTCTAAATCCATGGGTTTACTGTATGTTTTTTTTCTGTTATGTCACAGTAGACCTTTTATCTCTGTGGAACACATTCCCCTTTCCAGGTTTTAATTTATACTGTCAATTCACCCATCTGGATTGCTTTTCATCTCCTGGAGTGGTATACCTACTGCTAATTCTTAAAGGTGGCTTTGGAGTGCTAGCTTATGTTTGAGTAGAAAAAACTCTGTATGCCAGTGCAAATAATTTTAATATACTTCATTTCTTTAGCATGGGCTTTGTTTAAAGTTATATACCCACTTCGCCTGTTCCTGTAACGCATTCTGAGTGGCCTTTTGTTTTGGACACAAGTTTACAGAGAAAAGTGTCTTGTAAACTATTTTGGAATCTGTGTTATTGGTTTAAGTTCAGAAGTAACACTCTAACTAGAATACTGCTAACATGAGTACAAGCTCAGATGATAAACATGCATGTCAGTATACTGTTCCATGTAACATGCAGATCAATACGATCCTTGGCTTGCCTGTTTCATTGCTGTTCTCCTTTCCTTTAGAAGTAATATTTTAAAATCTCTAGTACCCTTACCTCTGTGTACTTGAGCAGCAACACCAAAGGGAAGTTTGGACATAGCCTACTTTATAGTGTCCTCCCATACCCCCTTCCCCCATAGCAGTGTAATCCTACCTGAATTTTTTGGAGTGATTGCTGTAAGGTGACTACAAGGGGTAGGTGGGTTTTAGGTGTCAATTTGCATCAGTAGAATAATGCAAGTACAAAAGAAGGATGAGTGAGTTATGGGGGTGTAAAAATAGGGTCTATATTGGAACATCGAGGTTTCAAACCTTCGAATGTTCTAATATCGAACCCTATGCAGCAAAAGCTTAAAATATCGAAGTAACAGAAAACCAAATTTTTTCCTTGGGAAAGAATTTGGTTGTCCATTTCTGTTGCTTCAGTGCTTTCAGTGCTGTGGTGGAAAGTTACGGGTTGGGTTCAGGTAAGTGTGCGATTGTGTAGACGTGATGGTTAGGGTGGGTTAGCTGAGTTAGGGTTAGGGCACAGGGTTAGGTATGTGTGTGATTGTGTGGACATGAGGGTTAGGGCGGGTTAGGTGAGTTATGGTTAGGGAGCGGGTGAGGTGAGTGTGCGATAGTGATGGACCTTAGGGTTAGGGTTTGGGTTAAGGTAAGTGGATAGTTAGTGGTGTGTGTATAGTTTAGTGTAGGGTTAGGTGTAAGATGTTAGGTGTATCTGTGTGGATTGCTGTTTGTTTGGTGTGCTTGTGCTGTGTGTATATGTATTTTGGAACAGCAATTTTTTTCCCTAGGAAAATAAATCACTGTTCTGACAGTTTGAAATTGTAAGCTTTTGCTTACATAAGGTCGATTAAAAAAGGTCGGTTAATCACAGTTCACTTTTTTAAGCGGTCGGTGATCTAATATAGACCCTAAAAATACACACCCAACATCTGGGTAAAACAAGCTGTCTTATTTTTCTCACAGCCAGTGAGGGGCATGAAAAATCATGAGTCGTGGATTCTTTGACTTAAGGCTTGCCTAATAGCTATTGGTCTTGATGTTTTATTTCTTCTGGGCATACCTCTCAATTTTACAGAATTTTGCAGAATGTTTAGATTTTTTGCCTTAATATTTTTGCTCTCTTCCTTATAAAATGAATGTTTTTCAAGCAAATGTATGTTTTTCAGGCAAATCCTTGAGGATTTGAGGCCACTAATTAATGACAGATATAATCGAACATTCGTGGGGGGGATTTGAGAAATCTTACAGAGGTACGTGAGACAGAATGGATCATAAACCTTAGAGCAGACAGATACCCAGAAATTAACAGTGCAGCACCACTGAAACCACTTTTAAAAAAATAGACGCCTGTTCGTAGGATAGATATGTTATGACACTGTGTGTCTATTTTTATTTGGTTGGATGTTCAGCTGTCCCTTTATGTATGATACGGGAAGGTAACCAAAACAGGGACTGAATCTGAGATGTCAAGTGCAAGGGACTTGGTTTAAGTGAAAGATGTTTGTGCTCACATTATATATGCCTCGTTTTCCTTATAGTTTTTTTATTTAAGGGTTTACTACCCACCAACGAATGATATTTCTTAATGAAAGGATCAAGGAATTTTAGTTACTGCCTATGGTTTTTAATTGAATGAAAGAGGAGGTGTGTCTCTATGTGTGCCATTGGAAGGCAACTCACACAGGAACTTGACTTAAGCTGCTGATTGGATGAGAATCCATTTTAAACCAGTGAATGGAGCTCTTGGTATAGATGTGATGAAGGCTGAAAAGCTGAAAGCACTTATCTACAGTTGAGCTCTGTTTTATGTTCACCCTTTAGTTTGTCTTTTTATATTAAAAGCTTTGTGATTTTATTTGATTTTCATTGAAAACATTCTTTGACATTTCATGGTGATCTGCTCCTGGATTATTTACACAGTTTTACTTTCTGCCTTACGAGCCACCTTCAGCAGTGTTTGGGGATTATTTTTCTTCATTTGATATATAAAATATGTCCTTGATTTTGGCCCTTTGATCTCATCTCTATTATTTTTGGCATTGTCCAGTAATCTGGTGCTAAGGGATTGAAAGATGTATATGTGCCTTAAGACCTATAATTATTATGTATGCTTTAAAAATAAAATATTTTTTTATACGTTAAAACAGTTGAGGAAGTGAAGATCTTGGCCTATCTGTGGGGTTAGACTGATAGTCATTTAAATATTTAATTATTCTGACTAATAGCTAAAAGAATAATTAAGTTATACAAACTGTGGAAATGAATTTGATGATTGCTGTGATACAAATACATGCAAATGTTGATGAGTCTGTGATTGATATTTTATATAATTCAGATGTGTAGAAACATGAAAATGTGATGCAGGAAGCATTTTTATTTAAAAATGGGGAAAATATTTTAATGCTTTTTGACAGATATAAATGCAAATGTTTAGTGCAGTAGATTTTGAACAGTATATTGTTGAAAGAACCTTTTATATATATGCATTCATATATTGGAGGCGTGGACGTGAATATGTTGGCAATTTAAAAGTTGCCAAAGTGAACATGACAAGGTCTAATATTCTGGAAGCTAGGAAAGAAAGCATGAACTAAGATACTTTTAAGCAACAGTACACAGGAAATTAAAAAACAAAAACAAAAAAGTTGAAAGGCAGTGAAGTTATGAATGTTTTAAAAATTGTGTGGTGATGATGCTAGACGTTGATTCAGTTGATCTTGAAAAGGAACTGATTCTACTGAAGAAAAGATATCCTGATTTAAACAGCATATTTTAATGCCTAAGTGACAATTTGATAAATGCCTATTGCAGACTAGAGTGTAATTAAATAATTGAATGAGTGTTGTTCTACTTTCAGCTTTTCCCAGTTAGGGGTCGCCACAGTGGAACTCCTGTCGGCTAATGATTGGCAGTAGATTTTTATGGTGCCGAGGTGCCAGCTCGATGCCCAACCTTCAACGAAAGCACACCCATTCTATACATGTCTATTGAATGAGACTCGACTGCGGGGAGGACATGCAGACCCCACACAGAAAGTGCTCCAGCTGAGAATCGAATGGGAGAACCTCTTGCTGTGAGGCAACAATGCTGCCTCTGCACCACCGCGGATTACAATTGAATGAGTGTGGTGAAGTTCTATAATTCTTTCCCAAAGTTTTAATTTGTTAAAAAAATTTGAAAATGATGTTTTAGCTTGGTATACATGCTAGCAGGTGCTATATAGGCATATACATACATACCTATATACACAGCTCTGTTGTTGACATTCTTGAATGATAGAGTACTTCCGCCCCGAGTGGAAGAGCACAAGGTGATAACTAAGCTAAGCAATGTTGGGAATTTAGTGCTTCATTATAAATGGCCTAGTAATAGATTTACTCACACATGTACCTAGTATAGAAGCTTGTATCCAGAATTGATATACTATAAGAGAGAATCAGCTGGGGTGGTCTGACTCCAACAAAAGTTAGCTTAAGTTGGTCATATAGGGATTCTTTCTGACAGCATAAGGAGCAGAAGATGGGAATCATTTCATGTTTATGGGGAGTATTTTAGAAGAATAAGTATGCACAGAATGGAAAATACAAGTAAAAGTAAAATAGAATGTTTTGTAGGCATACTGGGTAGGTACCTGGACAGAGAGGTAGCAGAAGCTTTACTCTCAGAACTTACGCAAAGGCCTAGGTATTGATTAATCCATCACAGGGGTGTCTTCCAGAAATCCAAAGTCAGTCATTGGTAAGGAAGCCATTATGAAGTCAAATTTAGGCAAAGAACTAGTGGCTGACAAGTTGACAGGTCATTTTATGGTGTCCCCTTTCAATATTTCAAGATGGACATATTAGGGTTGGTGCCAAACAAAGCCATTGGGAAATATTTCACTGACTCACCTCTTGTCTTTTCAAGACAGCACTGTCAAGAATGCTGCCAAAGTGCAATATGCTTACCTGGATGATGCAATTAAGCTGAGAAGGGTAGTTTATGACCCATAGCTTGTGATGCTGTAAATAAAAACATATTTTTTCCTTTAGACAGTACTGCAGCAGTACTGGGGTTTGTATAAAGCATATTGTTAAAAAGGAAGGGCTGCTGTGATAAGAACTTGACAGTGAATTTTGCAGGCTTGGTAAAGTTTAATTAAGAGTTGCGTGTTTTATGTAAAGTTGAGATGGGGGAACAAGAGTGGTACATCACATAGATGATTTTCTTTTAGTGCAGTAAGCAAAAGGCAGAAAAAGAGTGCTACTGCTTTAGTGTAAAAATTGTGTAATGAGTTAATGATTGCATTAGTGACAGCTAAGATGGAGCAATCAGCTAAGAGTAAACTTTTGTTATGTGGAGGTGGATTTTCATGTCCAGGTTTTGCATTTCCCGAAGGGTAAGTTGCAAACACCGAATGACAAAATTAATTTTATGCTTGCCTGAGAAAAATGTAGGGTTTAGGATGTCATGTCATTCCTATGACTCTTGAAATTTACAAACAGCAATAAGTACAGGCAGGAATGTCATGAGATCTCTGGCAGTTTTTCTGAAAGGAAGGAGGGAGAAACACTTTGGTTCATAGGTGCGTAGGGGATTACTAGGCTAATGGCTCAAGAACCCTTGCAAGCAGAGCCATTATTACCTCAGTTTTATATGATTTTCAATCCTTTAGGGCTAGAGGATGGTTTAGGTTTGTGTCTATGCCTTTGAGTATTTTACAGAA
Source organism: Protopterus annectens (assembly GCF_019279795.1). NCBI lineage: Eukaryota > Metazoa > Chordata > Ceratodontiformes > Protopteridae > Protopterus > Protopterus annectens. The sequence goes on from NC_056728.1 coordinate 1,447,244,267, forward strand.
TACCCCTATCCATAAGGGACATAAGTGCCACCCCAGGCATGAATGCATGATTTCCCATCCAAAGGAAGCCTGTTCCAGAGAAGGGATAATCTCTGAAATGCATACCTGTCTCTCCAGCATATTTTGTTCATGTCACAGTGCAGGTTTAGATCCTTAGATTGGGCGGTCCTTATGCAGTTTGCCCTTGGAATGTGTAACACTTTCATCAGGGCTAGAAAAGAATTGCTGCTGAAACCCAGGAGTGAAACAGTGCCCTTTAGACCATCCGTCTAACATTCTCCCAAATAAGTTCTTTCAGCTGTTTGTCTATTGGCTGCCTTTTGTCTCCATAGATGGGTTAAAGAAGATCTAAGAATTTTGAAAGAGTTTTTGAAACATTACAGTCACACTGCCTTTTGACAGGATGACTGGGATGGCAATGGCTTAAAATTCTATATAGATGCAAGTGCTGCGTGTTGGAATGGGAGATTTATTTGAAATGGAAAAGGTTCTTAGCTCCATAACCTCATGAGAAGAAATGGCTGCCTACCAAAAGAAATCACTTTCCTAGAATAGATTCCAATTTGTGGCAATACTAATGATGAATTTCAAAGCAAAAAGATTGTGTTTCAAGCTGATAATCAGACAGTGTTGTAAGTTACGGATAAGATAATTTCTAACTTAGATGGGGTTCAGTTAGAGCTGAGAAGATAAGTGTTAACACAGTTAAAATTGATTGTAAAATTTGCTGCTAGATATTTTCTGGTAAGGTGAACTCCATCTCAGCCTTCCTCATCTACAGCAAAACTGATTTTGAAGGCTAGAGCTCATGACAATTACCCAGGAGACCAGCATCTCATTTGTGGTCTCAGAGGGTGGACAGATAATGCACATCAGTTGGTACCTTATAATGGAGCAAGCATGAAGATTGCATAATTCATTGCTTTTATTAAGAGTGTCTCAGTATCCAGCATTCATTAGGTGTAGTAATAAAAGGTTTAGTGCACAGCTGATGGGAAGGAGTGGTAAGAACAGAATACATTTATAAAGCTTAATGGCCAAAATGCTAAACTGTATTAAGCAGAACAGAACATTCTGAAACTCCAAAAAAAAAAAACTCAGCAAAATCCTATGCAGGATGGCAAGCCTCCTGTGCCCTCACACTCCCTGTTAATTATATAATCCATCTCCAAGATCACACTACAGCAGAGAAAGGGCAAATCCCCTTACACTACTGTGTTGCAATGTCATCATTTTTTTCTGTTTTTGGCATTTTCTATTTGGTGTTAATGTCATTTGAAGTTTCATCCAGTCAGCATTATAAATGTCTCCCAGTCAGAACTATTAGGGTACACGTTGCAGCTTTGAACTTCCCCTTCCAGGATGAAGGCTGATAGATTACGCCTAGCACTGGGCAGTAATCAGAATGTTGCCTAGCTGGGTGGAGCTTCAAGGCAGGCAAGTGGATCAAAGACAGCTCTTGATGCATGGATATTTTTGTACCTCTATTAGTGAAAACACTCCATGTCACATGTGACAGTTATGCAGCTTATGCTACTGTGATACTGACAGGGTTTATGGGTGAATATGACTTAGTGAACTCTTAATTTATGGTGATTTAGAATACATCAAATTCTAGATCATAAAGTAGTATTTTGTTTGCTGGGTCAAAGAGTGTGTACAGGTCAGTCATTGAGGTGTAAGGTTAGAGGATGTCATCATCAGGTGTGCTGCTGAGGTTAAATGAGTTGTTGAAGACAGACCATTGCAATTAAGGTCAGCTGGTCATTTTGACTAAGTGAAGGATTAATTTGTTACATCCAGAGAGACGGGTAGTTATATTATAGCCCTAGGAAAGAGGAGGAAAGGTTACTGATGCAGAATATGGATCTCCCTCAGGGCACATCCTGTAGGTGCATCACTTCAAATGGATGAGGGAGAGGGTGGTGAGTTATCTAAGTACTAATCCAGTTGGCTTTACAACTAACTTTTTTAACATTGGTTGATTAACTGATTTGGCAGTTTGAGTGTTTTCAGCAGATATTATTAAGAAAGTTGATATCTGACACTGTGCTGTTCATGTGTGATATATGAAATAAACAAAAATGATAATAAATATTAAAAATAATGATAATGTAGACAGGATCAGGAGGACCAAATTTCCATACATGGTTTTGTGGAAAAAAAGATGTTTAACCATATTTCCTTTTCATTTCCAGATAGAAAACTATTTATCTCATGGGCTGCTCATTTCTGTGTTGGGCCAACAAAAGAGATCAGGTGACAGTGAGAGGAAAAGCAAAGCCGGATGGAGTTATCAATAGTTATGTTGATGCGGCATGGAAGGAGAGGGACACTGTGGTATCAGCTGTTGAGAGAGATTTTTTTTTTATTTGAAGCACATGTTACTCTTGTCAAAATGCACTGTCAACTTTAATACTAATGATCTGTGGATGAACATTCAGAATAAAACAGCCATAAAGGCAGCCAGAAAGTCAGTTTATAGTGAGAGACATAGGTTGGGGGATTCACTACAATTAGGCATTATGATCTGCAAGATTGACATTCATTATGGTATAGACAAGTGGGGTACCTGACACAGACAGTGTTAAGTTATGGGGTACCTGACACGGACAGTGTTAAGTTACACATTCATGTGTTATTGCAGGATACCTTACAAGGCACACACAAACATGGTGGGGATAAAATGAGCTCAAGTGGTAGAGGTTAAGGTAGATGGGTAAAGTAGGATAAAATGGGAACAGGGGAACAGGCTGACATTTCTATGTAAGAGAGGAAAACGGCCTTGTTGGCAAAGGATATCAAAAGATAATGTCTATACCAGGAAGTTGGGGCAAGTACCCTTCCTATGCAGGCAGTCATATGGCCCAAGATAAGGAGGTAAGTAAGAAACGTATGGTAGATAATTGGTTAATTAAGCATGGTTGTGGAATAAGCTACTTGGCCAATGATCGTGAAAGCAGATGATTTAAGGCAGGTGTAGCTGGAATTTTGCATGAGAACTGGAGTGTGTAAAGCTGTCACAGAATAAGCAAGTTGATGGACAATCCTATCAGCCTTAGTGGCCTGCCAGTAACAGGTAAATCAAAATTCTGAAGGACAGGAATGATTTGTAGGACAAAGAGATAGAGTATTGCAGACTATCAGTGTACAGAAAGGAGAGTTTTAGGAGCATTTAGCAAAATAGGCATAAGCTTCTGCATAGGGCACACAGTAGTATATTTGTGTCTATATTATAACACTGAAGAGGCATTTAATCTAACGCCTCTTCATTGACACTTAAAGAAAGATCGCACTAAAGCGCACAGTGAATTATTTCCCTGGGAAAGAATTTTTTTGCTCAAACACACACACACACACACACACACACACACACACACACACTTACAAAAATAACTATGTGAGGGGCTTCGTCCCCCACACCCCCTACACCCCCTAACTAAATATACCAACTCTGACATCGCACTACAGTGGAGAAAATGGCAACACTGTGTAGTTGGCCAACTACACCTTTGCCCTGTAACGTATTCATCAAATCGCTTAAATGCGTTTCGATGAATACATGTTGCTCATTTGGTGTTCCATATTGCAATGTTTCAACATTGCAATATAGACCCGTATATCTGTGGAATTAAATGAAGGTTAAGGAATGCTGAATTGAATTAAATGAAGGAATATCAGATGTTTCATGTTGTATTAAAAAAATGGTAATGTCTTAACAATAACATCTGATTGAATGAAGTATGTAACTTGCTCCTAAGCTGTAAATAAATTGGTCGTATTAAATTAATTTATAGTGTGGTTCTTTTGAAGTGGGTGTGGTCTAAAGAACAAACATCATTCTGTAAGGATCATTGTTCTCAACCTCACTGTAAAACTGCATTTCTTCTGAACTACTAGTGTACATTTTATTATCGTATATCTATGATTGCTTTATGTTTCCTTTTTAATTATTGTTGTTAACTGTTTTAGTTGGTATTTAATGCTGCATTACTGAATAGTTCAAAGTTTTCTTTTGCAATACAGTAATACAATGCTACTAATTTAATAGTAGCTGCCTGCTTATATTTAGCATTATTGAAATCTACATTTTGTTTATTTCGTTGTTAAAGTTTATGCTACATAACTGATATGCTAGAGGGTATTTCATAGATGATTGCCTCAGAGAAAATGGAGGAAGTACTTCCAGTTAATAAGGCACTGACAAGAGCACTGCATGCAGTTAGGGAAGCTTTTCTTAATGAAGAACACTTTACTTTCACATGTTGTATAGTAAAAGATCATAAATGGGACATAAGGCTTACATTTTCTCAATAAAAGATTCAGGGTCTATATTACTTGATTGAAACCTTAAATTATCAAACACCTAAAGGTCGATCACGAAATATCGAACCCTTAACATCCAAAATGGCTGTTTCCATATAGGGAAACAATGCCATTGGCCAAATAAAAAAAAAGTTTTAAACAGAAATGAAGTGGAGGACTGTGCCCCCCAAACCCCCTAACTAAATATACTAACTATGAGGTCATTCGACAGCGGAGAAAGAACAAGATTTATTAACAACCAAATGACTCATTTCTCTATGTGGAAATGTCCATTTGCAATTTTCAGACTTCGACATTTATTAATCGACCTTTAGGTGTTTGATAACCTAAGGTTTCAATCACATCATAGGGAACTAAAGATTCATGCTTAAGGCCTTGAACTTGCTCTTTGTGAAGGCCATGAATGGTTGTCAGATATGTCTGTGACCTAAAGGCTAATATCTTATCAGCATACCTCTCAAATGCACCTCATTATGAGGACTGTTCCTAATTTTGAGTCTAAAAAAAGTCAATGTTCCTCGCTATTTTATATTTAATGCTAATATATTATTTCTTAAAGTAGTAATGCCTTTATACATATCCACAGTATATTCAGGTACAAAGCAACTATACATTTCATATCGTCACATCTCCTCCACTAAAGAAGGAAAAACTCCCTCTGCAACTAAATATTGTGATTTACTAGCAGCTGATGCAAAGGTTAAGGCTATGGACTGTCTTTTCTTCGGTACAGGGTTTGATTAACTTAGCCCTCATTTGCCTACAATGTGACCTTGAGCAAGTCCCTTAAAATGGAATTGTTCCTGGATGCCCCTAAAAGGAACTGTGCACTCAGGTGCTATTATTATTAATGGGTTCATAGAGTAGTACTAGACTAATTGCCTTTGTGGGCCATTTTACGTCTAGCCAATTACCCTATGCAAGTATCAAGCTCTGCACCTTGTATTGGCAAGGTTAATAGCTTAACCATTATGCCAGCCTGAGAGGGTAATGTCAAAATCTGGGTCGCTAGCACTAATTATAGATGTAGTATGCCTGTAAGTATAACTAGAGCCCTTACATATTTATAGTTTTTTATGTCATAATGTCATTGTACTGTCTGCCACTGATGAGGAATTCTTTTTATAAGAAGTAGAGATATTTAATCAATTTTATGACAAACAAGCATTGTTTTTGCTCAGAAATGTAATATGTTATCATATAGATTCAGCTAGGAATAAAGCAAAGTACAATACTCTGAAAACAGCAAAACATTTTATTTATCTATTTTCATGTAATACAAGCACCATATGTAACCTAAAATGCCATACTTAACCTTTCTTTGAGTGAAAAGAACTAGATGAGTTGCAAGTTGAGTTCTGTTTCATCCTTAATAAAATATTTACTGTACTTGGCTTATAATCTTTAGAAAATACTCTTTCCATTGGGATTCTTTGATGCTGTATACCATTGTTTTTGACTGTTTTCAAAGCATATTCCTTGAGAGCTTTATTTTTCAGAGTGTAGTGTATTGTTCTTGTTTACTTCATAAAGGTGTTTTATACATTTGGTGAGGGGTAAAATTTCATATGCTGGAATTCTTCTTGCATTCCTTTGAGACATTTTGAGATTCTAGGGCTTTATATCTTCCATACTAATAAATCACAGGGAACAATTCATTTTTTCCCTTGATGATTTTCGTTAAATATGCTGCTGAGATACATAGCTGTAAGTGTTGCCTGAATACTGTTAATACAGTGGTTGCCTTGGAAAGCCTCTAATTATCTCTAAGAATCAACTGAGAGAAATTTAACACAAAATGATAACTAATTAGCATATATCAGTGATAAAGTGTTGAGACCAGATCCAAGCTACTGGTACAAGATTCACAGTGGCCTTCTGTACTGGACTGCAATTTCTCATATATTTGCCACTTTTTTACTTATTCTATTGAGTTTTTTTTTGATTCTCTTGATCTCATTTTAATCAAAAATCCTATTTAATTATAAGTAATTAAATGTTGTGAGAAAAATATATATATCAATTGTTTTTAATAGACTCTTCACTACAGAGGCTAGATTATGTCAGTTATATTGTGGCAGCTTTTAGCCATTCAAATAACGATTTCATACAACTACTTAAGATATTTGTTTATTCAGCATCTGTTACCCCAATAGGTGGACTAGTCATACATGTTTTCCAGCCATAACCTAGCAGTCCACAAGGAAGTACAACATTGAATAGACAAAAGTAGTCTACATTTGTGTAAAAGATAGTGTGCAATTTGCATATGTACAAAGGCATAGGCAATCATAGGAAAACAATAATGTAAACATATGAGAAAGAATGAGTGCAGTAGTTATTAAACTGAATTTAAATGTATAGACTAAGATCTATGAATAACATTTGATTCACTGCTCTCCATTTGACCAAGATGAGTAAATGGAAACAGCCTGACAGATGTCTGCATTATAAATTTCTCTAAGGTTTAGGAACCTTGGAGACCGAGAATCTGCAAAGCATCTTATCTTGAAGTAAAGTATGGGGTGCCCATATAAAATACAACTTTTGTGATGTCCACATAAAATAATTATTCCTGTTATGTTGGTCTTATCAAATGTAGAAACATTTCTTGAAGTTCCCATTTGTGAGTGACTCTTGACCAATTGAGCACTAGCAAATCAGTTTGATCAAATGATTTATATTCACTTGATATCCATCACAATGGTCTAATAATTTCATTTGTTTAAAGATGACACATTGTTGATGATGGTATAACTGTGTTGTGTCTTATGTAGCATAATATCAGCTTTGTAATCATCAATTCCATTTAAGCTGCATGCTGTATTAAACTTCTTCCTTGGAGGAACATTTAAAGCACATGCAGTCTGCTGTACAGGGAAGGCAAAGGGAGTGGCTTAGAAATATTTAATTTCATAACTATATTAACAAAGGCGCTACTTCCACGGTGGTGCAGTGGTAGCATTGTTGCCTCACAGCAAGAGGTTTTCCCGTTTGATTCTCGGCTTGGGTTGGGAGTGCCTTCTGTGTGGAGTCTGCATGTCCTCCCCACTGTCGAGTGGGCGTTCGAAAGACATGTGTTGAATGGGCATGCCTTCATTGTAGGTTGGTCATTGGGCTGGCAACTTAACACCATAAAAAAAAAAACAACTGCCAATCATTAACAGACTAGAGTTCCGCTGTGGTGACCCCTAACCGGGAAAAAGCCGAAATACAAACAACAACAATTAACAAAGGCAATTGAATTTAAGTGTATTACTACCTTATTGTTAAATTAGAATCTAACATGCAAGAGACAAGCATGTCTTTCATTTGCTTGGTGTGTTTATTTGCAGAAATGTTGTGAATTAAGGAAATCTGATTGTGAAGCTGGATAGGTATATACAAGCAAGTAAAGAACTTAGGCATGACATAGCTTGCTGCCTTGTCTGCCAACTTGTGACAGAGTTTCTATAAGAAAAAATGCACTATGGTGATATTTGCTTTTCACTGTGGGATTTATGGAAATAGTTTTGATGTTCTATTGTATCCATCCATTCCAAACATACTGCTTAGAAATCTACTTCTTTGAATTGCTTCAAAACTTCCCCAGCAGTGGTTGCCACTTCCTATGCACATATTGTCTATATGCAAAGTCAAATATTTAGGATGGACAACTGTTCTCCCCTAAATAACAAAGAACATAATTCATACATCCAAAAACACCAGCAAAGCTAAACTTATTTGTGTTAATATCATGCAGCTATCTGTGACCAGCCTAACCCAGGCCTTTCCTCTTCCATTTATCTTGCATTTCCACATGGACATCATCCACCCATCTGGTCTATCTGTTTATATTCAGCTGGTCTGACCCCATCCTCCATTCACATATGGTTCTACTTTTGATCAGAATGCAACAGCACATCTACAAAAATGTTCCTTGTTACTTTTATTTTCATTTATTTTGAAAAATAAAAGTGTCAAACGCTTTCCCCAGGTTGAATAAAACCAACCCCACTCTTCTTCCATTCTACAACAAGGTCGTCTACTGACTATGGATGATGCACTGTCTGTCCTTACAGAGCTCTTCCTACATTTTAGAAATCAGTTTAGGGAGGAATACAGCCAACCAAATCATTATCTAAAATCTTACAGCCTACATAGTTAAGAGACATAGAATGGAAATTCCAGGGATCTACCAGAGCCCTCTTGTATGAAGGCCACTATTACATGTTTCATACTAAACTAATAACAACCTCCATTGCCATTAATTCCATACCCTTCCACCTACTTCTGTGGTATAGATGGATGTCACCATAACTGTGAGTCAGATGGCATGCTTTCAATTAGCCACACTATAACTGGAGAGGATGGTCATGGAGAGATGAGAGACCGTGGTCTCTGTCAGGTCACTCGTCACATAGGTGACACCTAGCAGTGTGCTAGGTCTTGCATCTATGGATTACAAGTGCACTAGCACATGCTATCATAATCTGTGTAAGTGGGCATGGAACAGACTAAGGAATAGCATGCATGTGGAGATGTATGTGCATCCCTGAGCTGATGAGAAGGATGGTGGAGCTAAAGGTGGTCACTGAGGAGACTCACCATCAGGTGTTAGGCATTCATCAGGTCCCATTCTCTACCATCTGACTCGAATTGTGTTGAAATGAGTAGGTCAAAAGGAGTCCTCTGTCAGGAACAACTTAGCAATAGGGCATTCACCCCACCTGTAACAATGTACTGTTAGGGTACAGGTAATGGAACCATCATGTAGAGTCCAATTGATGCGAAGATAGGAGATAACAAAAAAAAAATAACTCCATACCTACAACTGTAAAATTTAGTGTTACCCTCCTCCCCTATGTATCATTCCCTCTATCATTCATCTAATGCCCTCATCATCCTGTGTAATTACTTCTCAATCCTTCTACTTCTCTAGTGCACCATTCATTGCTTAACCTTCACTTTCCTACAATTTGAAATGGTCTTACTGTTATGCATGACATATTTTGTTTTCATAAGATATGTTAAAGCTTACTGTAATTATCTTCAAACTGCTTACTTTATTCACACACTCCTCCATTTCCTTCACCCTTTTAGTCTTTGTTTAAGTTGCATAACCAATATTTACTATCATTTGCTTCCTCTCTCATCAAAACGCCCACCTGTTGACATTTCATTCTCTACTCAGCTATAGTAATCATTATGCTTTGCAATTCCACTTGCAGACGTGCTTCCTAACTTAAAATAGTTTTCCTACCATTTTGGTCAACAGTTAATGCATATCATAGAGTTAGGGCCTCTATATTTTACTTAAATTAACATTTTTTTCATCTTCTGCCAGCCTTTTGTCTCCAGCATTCTGCTTCTTAATGTGTTTTTTATTCTATTCCATAACATTTTTATTTTATCCACTTTCTCCCATTTATTTCCTCTGACCCTTGGTCTACTAAACTTCAAATTTCATTCCTATTTTAATACATCCTAAACATATGTGGAGATACATGAACTTCCCTGAGCCTAAGAGAACATATCCAGTCTCCCAACACCACTACCATTGTTAATAGTCCTACTTATTGTTTAAAATATTAATGTATCATAGTGTAATACGATTCTGTCTTGAAAAGGAAGATGGTTGTGGTCTATTGAATGATGACTCTGAATAATTAGACTGCAGATGCTAGCAAAACACTATTTTGTTTAGGTTCAGTGGTTTACCTAGTCCTCCTAAGTTTTAATATTTGTGGAAATGGTGCCACTATTTCCAAAGTATGTACTTTCCAGCTATCTTTGTTTCAGGAGATATTCTTTCAAATCTGTTAACTCATAGTCTGCAACTAAATATGTCACTGTGGTCCACAGACCCTACCTCATTTCCTTTGAAAGAACATTTCTTTAGGTAATGATGAGTCAACTGCTGCTAGCCATGCCTCATTGTTCTGTCTATCTTTCTTCAGTTAGAGCACTCAAACATGAACACTGAGCATTTCATTTCTCTTCAATGTGTGTGCTAAGCTATTTGAATATTTCCTAATGTACCAGCCCATAATCAGCTTCACCATTTGGTAACTATTTTATATTGTCTTTAACTTTCTCTGGATGGTCACTAAAACTGGATTTGTGCCTTCTGTTGTGACTTAAATGAAGAATGACTATACTATCTCTCAAGTCCTATTTTTTAAACATGCATCTCTGTGTCCTGTAGGCTTTTGCTATTAACATTTCATATCACAGTGTATTAATAAGTCTAATGATGATCATATACTATAGATCCATTTATTCGTCTTTCTTTCTGAGGACAACTTCTGTTCTCATACCTGTTTTCCTGGAACTCTTTCCCCATTAAAGTGCATTGATCTTTGATGCCACTTGCTTCTAAACTTTCAAACTGCAGAAGTCCTCTATAAATGTTGTCACTTCCACTTGTGTGATAGCATTGCTGTTCTCAGCAAACCTGTGTATATAACTTCCCAGCTGAGAGATATAATCTGTATGTACTATAAAGGAACAATCATGTAAGTGAACTATCCTATAAAGGACCAATCATGTAAGTGAATTATGTGATACACTTATAGTCTTACATTACACATACCATCTCACTGTCACTTTCAGTTTCATGGCATTCAGTTATTTTCTAATTACTGCCAGCATTATATCTACTATGCATTTCACTTTACATTTGAATTTTCAATAAGGAAAATGACAAAGGTTTTGCTATTGTCAAAGTATATGCCACAAGTAAATGACTAGCTTAGTGCATATCAGGGCCTTTATAAAAGTGGAGATGGTAGACAATGCACAATAAAATAAATCGGTCCTAAGAAAGTTTGATGGGATATGTCAATTAGTTTTTCTAAAAAAAATATTCTAAAGTAGATCTTATAACAACAGTCCATAACTGCCCCTGATAAGTTCTTCTATGAGGAAACTATAGAATTTATCCTGCAGTAGTCTGGTACCACCATGGATTCTAAAGAGTGGATCCAGAGTGTAGGTATGGGTTCATCAATCACTCTAAACACCTCCCTTTGGGACTGAAGGAAGTGGATCTCCTGGAGCTTGTAACTTAGGTCCCTGAAGTAATTTCCATTTTAATTTTTTTAATCTTCCTAATCATTTCATTATCTACTTGTATGCTTCCCTCCATACCACCCTTCTGTTCATACGCTGGACATGTACCAAGTTATTCCTTTGTAAGTACAGTGGAAAAATAATTTCGTACTTCTGCCTGGTTTTTGAAATTTACTATTCATCCTTCATTTCAACTAGCTCAAAATGCTGCCAGCTCCTATATTTCACTGGGCATCTAGAGAAGTTCTGTATTCAGTCCTTCATCACTCTGGTTATCACTCGCTATAAGCCTGTTTTTGCTGGCATCCTCCCGAGCCTTCCTGGCTACTTCTTCATCTTTCTTTTCCCACAGGTACTCACACATCTCCTACTTTGATTTATTATTTGGATTTATTTATTAACAATCCCATTCCTATCTTTTCTTTCTTAATTAAACTTTATATGAGTGAGAAATATACTGTCTTTCCTATTCCATGGCTTAATATTACTTAATTTAGATAGAGCCACTATTACAGAAGGATGCAAGTTTGATTATGACCCAAGTGATATAATCTTCTGTAGTGTCTTTAGTACCTGTAGGAGCTGTTATGGGGGAGGAGATAACTGAAGATGTTTACCCTGCTCACCTCTCTTCAGGTGACTGGTGAGGAGACATGTGGTCAGAACATCTCTCAATGGTTGAATCTCCAGTAAAGACAGGATATCACACGGTCGTGCTTGTCTACATCACACCACATATGTGTCTATAAGCATGTATCATAAAAAACACTACAAATTAACCACCTACATCACATTGCACATGAATTAGTAGACATGTGTCATGAAACCCATTGCACATTAACCCATTGTATCACACTCAGATTTCTCAACTGTCCAGATTATTGCAGAATTTCCTGAGTTTTGTCTCATGTCTTTGGTCTGTTCCTCACAAAATGTGCGGTTTTCTGGATTTTTGTGGCACATCAAGGACAGAATTCACTAAATAATAACAGGTATTTGAGTTTTATAGTTAATGTCCTTCAGAAAATGCATGGAAACCAAATAGCTTTTATTCCAGGAACTTTCTAAGTTTATAAAAGCAACATTTAAAATATGTCCCTATTTTGGGGCTTTGTCCATCCCATTATGTTTAGCTTTGTCCAGATATTTTGTACTAAGAGAATGAGAGGTGTAATCCCACTGCACATGAATCTGTAAACACGCATTATAACAACCATTGCATATTAACCCCTTACATCACACTGCACATTAATCTGTAGACATGCATCACAACAACCATTACACATTAACCCCTTACATCACACTGCATGAGTCTGTAGACTTGCATAACAACCATTGCACATTAACCCCTTACATTGCACTGCACATGAGTCTGCAGACATGCATCATAAACAACATTGCACATTAACCACTTACATCACACTACACAAGTCTGTAGACATGCATCATAAAATCATTGTACATAAAACCCTTACATCACACTGCACATGAGTCTGTAGACAGGCAGCAGAACAACCACTACACATTAACTCCTTACATCACACTGCATATGAATCTGTAGACATGGATCATAAAAAACAATGCACATTAACCCCCTACATCACACTGCATGAATCTGTAGACATGCATCATAAACAAACATTGCACATTAACCCTAATATCACACTGAACAAGCCTGTAGACATGTATCATAAAAATCATTACACAATAACCCCTTACATCACACTGCACATGAATATATAGCCATGCATCATGAAAAACACTGCACATTAACCCCTTACATCACACTGTACATGAATTTGTAGACATGCATCATAAAAACATTGCACATTAACTCCTTACATCACACTGCTCATGAGTCTGTAGACATGCATCATAAAAAACATTGCACATTAACCCATACATCACACTGCACATGAATCTGTAAACATGCATCATAACAACCATTGCACATTAACTCCTTACAACACACTGCACATGAATCTTTAGGCATGTATCATAACAACCATTGCACATTAAGCCCTTATGTCAAACTGCACATGAATCTGTCGACATGCATCATAAAAAACATTGCACATTAATCCCTTACATCACATTGCACATGAATCTGTAGACATGCATCTTAACAACCATTGCACATTAACCCCTTACATCACACTGCACAAGAATCTGTAGAAATGCATTATAAAAAACATTGAACATTAAACCCTTATATCACACTGCACAAGAATCTGTAGGCATGCATTATAAAAAACATTACAAATTAACCCCTTACATCATACTGCATGAGTCTGTAGACATGCATCATAAAATCTATTGCACATTAACCCCTTATATCACACTGCACATGAGTCTGTAGACATGCATCATAACAACCATTGCACATTATCCACTTATATCACACTGCACATGAATGTATATAGACATGCATCATAACAACCATTACACATTAACCCCTTACATCACACTGCACATGAGTCTGTAGACATGCATAATAAAGACCATTGCACATTAACCCCCTTACGTCACACTGCAACTGAATCTGTAGACATACATCATAAAAAACATTGCACATTAACCCTTACATCACACTGCACACGAATCTGTAGACATGCATCATAAAAACCATTACATAATAACCCCTTAAATCACACAGCACAAGTCTGTAGACATGCATTAAAACATCCATTGCACATTATCCCCTTACATCACACTGCACATGAATCTGTAGACATGCAGCATAACAACCATTGCACATTAACCCCTTACATCACACTGCACATGAGCTTGTAGACATGCATCATAAAAACCCTTGCACATTAACAACTTATGTCACACCGCAAATGAATCTGTAGACATACACCATAAAAAACATTGAAAATTAAACCCTTACATCCAACTGCACACAAATATGTAGACATGCATCATAAAAAACATTGCAAATTAACCCTTTACATCACACTGCATGAGTCTGCAGACATGCATCATAAAATCTATTGCACATTAACCCATTATATCACACTGCATATGAATCTGTAGAGCTGCATCATAACAACCATTGCACATTAACCCTTACATCACACTTCACATGAGTCTGTAGATATGCATCATAAAAAAACATTGCACATTAACCCCTTACATCACACTGCATATGAATCTGTAGACATGCATCTTAACAACCATTGCACATTAACCCCTTACATCACACTGCACAAGAAACTGTAGACATGCATTATAAAAACCCTTGCACATTAACCCCTTACATCACACTGCAAATGAATCCGTAGACATGCATCATAAAAACCCTTGCACATTAACTCTTACATCACACTGCTCATGAATCTGTAGACATGCATCATAAAAAAACTTTGCACATCATAAAAAAACTTTGCACAGTCACTGTTCCCACGAGAGGAGAAAATATACTAGATCTCATTATCACAAACATGGGGACAAAATGCTCCACACCAGAAGTATATCCCTCATTGGTGAGATCTGATCATAAACTAATCTCACTGGAAATCCACATCCCGCCCCCACCCCAAACAAAAAAGACCACAGTGAAGAACTTCTCTAAAGCAAACTTCACACTACTCAAGACTGGTGTGGTATCCTTCAAGGCCCCTGAGTCAGTGGAAACCACAACCCAAGCTGTGGAAGCCCTTACAAATGCCTTCTATGAACACCTCCAGGACTGCATGGATCAGGCAATCCCAAATAAAACCAAGACTCTTTCCACAAAGGGCAAACATCCAGTCTGGTGGACCCCAGCCATTAACAAACTTTACAATAAGAGGAGAAAGCTATTACATGATAGAACAAAATCCATAAAAGGGAAGTCACCCCTGATCATTATTAGTAAAAAAATACGAGCACTCATAAAATCAACTAAGGCCAATTTTGAGAGAAAAATTGCCATGGATTCAAAGGACAATCAGAAGGCCTTTTTCAGCTATGTTAGGAACCTGGGTGGAAACTCCCAGATATGCTCAGAATTAGTCCAAAATGATACAAAAATCACTGAACCCACAGACATTGCCAACATACTGGCAGACAGGTTGAGTGCAAACTTCACCCCCCTCTCCCCCCCAAAGGAGAAATAACTATCCCAGCGGAGTGTAGCCTCCCAGACATCTCAAATGCGCAGGTGAAAGCTACTCTCTCTAAAGCTAAAAACACAGCATCAATGGGACCGGATGGTGTCCCTGGCTGTGTGCTACACGAGCTAAATGAGGAATTAAACCCGCACATAAGGCAGCTGTTTAATCTCAGCCTTACCTCAGGATACGTGCCCAAGGAGTGGCGTACGGCAACTGTGGTCCCACTCCACAAAGGTGGTGCCTCTACGGACCCTGGTAATTACCGCCCCATAAGCTAAACAAGTCTAGTCTGCAAAGCTATGGAGAGGATCATAATGGAGCTCATAAACAAAGATATAGGGGACTTGCAGACATTGGACCCGACCCAGTTTGGCTTCATCAAGGGAAGATCATGCCTTTTGAACTTGGTCGACTTCTTCGAAACAGTCACCAAGGCCATTGATGAGGGAAAGGCAGTCCATACAGCCTACCTTGACCTTGCAAAGGCTTTCGACACAATACCTCACTTGGGTATTGTAAAAAAACTTACCAGCTTAAATGTAAACCCATATGTCACAAGATGGGTTGCAAACTGGCTTAAGGACAGAACCCACAGGGTTAGAGTTGCTGGCGCTATGTCAGACTCCAAGCCAGTCACAAGTGGTGTCCCACAGGGCTCGGTTCTTGGCCCCCTATTGTTCGGCATCTACTTCTCAGAAGTACAGGCCAACATGGGAGGTCTTTGGCTGACAAAGTTTGCAGACGACTGCAAACTGGGCGCCATAGTGGAAAGTGCATCGGACACGGATATCCTTCAGAAGGGACTCATGGAAACAGATAGCTGGTGCCAGAGCCATGGCCTGAAGTTAAATGCCAAAAAATGTATAGTCATACCCTTCGGGAAAAACAAGGTAACCCCAAGCTACCATATAGGTGGCAATCCACTAAGCACAGAAGAGGTTATCAGGGACCTGGGGACCTAGGTTGACAGTGGCCTTTCTTTTGACACTCACGTTGCTAAAGTGGTTAGAAAGACCTTCTACATTGCCCACCTGATCATGAAGGGATTCACATCCAGATCTAGTGAAGTCATTGTTCCCCTGTACTCTTCACTTATCAGACCAATGATCGAGTACAATGCCCCATTCGGGATGTATCTCGCCCGACATCTGCAGCAATTGGAGAGACCCCAAAAGTTTCTCACCAAAAGGATAAAGGGACTCCAAAATCTGTCATATGCTGCCAGATTGAAGAAACTCCAGCTCTATTCAGTCGCATACCGTCTGCTCAGAGGTGACATGTGCCTGACATACAAGGCCAAGTCCAACCCGGAATTAATAGACATGCCCCACCTCAAAAATTCCAAATCCACCAAAACCACTAGAGCAAGCGACTTAAACCTTAGCACGGATATAAATAGGACGTGCTGGAAGGATAGATTTATCACTCAGAGACTCCCTATGCTGTGGAATAGAGTCCCGGTCCATGTGAGGCAGAGCACCTTGCTGGCTCTGTTCAAGAGAAATCTTGACCTGTGGATGGGAGATCGTAGGTTTAACCCAGGAATCATCTCTGTGTCACTGCTGGACAGAGGCACAACAAACTAATGGGTACAGTATTTTTTCATATAAGGGGTGGTGTAAGCCACAAAAATTCGGGCTAGGCTTATAAATGCCTTGGGGCAGATAGCCTAGTATAAACCTATGAACCTATGAACCTATGAACCTATTAACCCCTTATATCACACTGCACATGAATCTGTAGAGATGCATCATAACAATCATTGCACATTAACCCCTTACATCACACTGCACATGAGCTTGTAGACATGCATCATAAAAACCCTTGCACATTAACCCCTTATATCACACTGCATATGAATCTGTAGAGCTGCATCAAAACAACCATTGCACATTAACCCTTACATCACACTGCACATGAGTCTGTAGACATGCATCATAAAAAACATTGCACATTAACCCGTTACATCACACTGCACAAGAATCTGTAGACATGCATTATAAAAACCCTTGCACATTAACCCCTTACATCACACTGCAAATGAATCCATAGACATGCATCATAAAA
Source organism: Protopterus annectens (assembly GCF_019279795.1). Lineage (NCBI taxonomy): Eukaryota > Metazoa > Chordata > Ceratodontiformes > Protopteridae > Protopterus > Protopterus annectens. Next base: position 1,447,261,813 of record NC_056728.1, read on the forward strand.
ACCCTTGCACATTAACTCTTACAATACACTGCACATGAATCTGTAGAAATGCATCATAAAAAACTTTGAACATTAAACCCTTACATCCCACTGCACACAAATATGTAGACATGCATCATAAAAAACATTGCAAATTAACCCCTTACATCACACTGCATGAGTCTGCAGACATGCATCATAAAATTTATTGCACATTAACCCCTTATATCACACTGCATATGAATCTGTAGAGATGCATCATAACAACCATTGCACATTAGCCCCTTACATCACACTGCACATGAGCTTGTAGACATGCATCATAAAAACCCTTGCACATTAACCACTTATGTCACACCGCAAATGAATCTGTAGACATACATCATAAAAAACGTTGAACATTAAACCCTTACATCCCACTGCACACAAATATGTAGACATGCATCATAAAAAACATTGCAAATTAACCATTTTCATCACACTGCATGAGTCTGCAGACATGCATCATAAAATCTATTGCACATTAACCCCTTATATCACACTGCATATGAATCTGTAGAGCTGCATCATAACAACCATTGCACATTAACCCTTACATCACACTGCACATGAGTCTGCAGACATGCATCATAAAATCTATTGCACATTAACCCCTTATATCACACTGCACATGAATCTGTACAGATGCATCATAACAACCATTGCACATTAACCCCTTACATCACACTGCACATGAATCTGTAGACATACATAATAAAAAACATTGCACATTAACCCTTACATCACACTGCACAAGAAACTGTAGACATGCATCATTAAAACCATTGCACAATAACCTCTTACATCACACAGCACATGAATCTATAGACATGCATTATAACAACCATTGCACATTAACCCCTTACATCACACAGCACATGAGTCTATAGACATGCAATATAACAACCATTGCACATTAATCCCTGACATCACACTGCACATGAATCTGTAGGCATGCATCATAGCAACCACTGCATATTAAACCCTTACATCACACTGCACATGAGTCTGTAGACATACATAATGACATCTATTACACATTATCCCCCTGGATGCTGAAGAGAATGTGCAGTGAGATAACTAGGTTTAAGCAGGATACCCTATTCTTGTGCAGGAATGATGATCCCACTTCTAGCTTGGCTAATCCTTGCACTCAGAGCAAACCTGGATCAAGAGGAAAGCTGGGACAAAGAAGAGCTAATGGTCAGCAGTGAAAGGCATAATGAATTAAAAATATATTACATATTTTACTTCCTAACAGACCAAAACCCACCCTTCTCTATTATCAGTCCTTCCAGTAATAATCATGAATTGTAAATCAGACTGTAGCATGATCTCTGTTACTCAGTTATTCATTCACATATCTCTCTGTCAGCTCATTGTCTTTGTCAAAGAGTAGTCAAGGGTATTTTGTTCCTTATTTAGATCATTAGTTTGCCATTGTCTCTACTTCATTCACTTGTTTGTTCATTTCTCTTTCTGTCCCTTCCCATCTGCTGTCTCTCTTCCCTCCCCCTCTCTCTCCTCCCTCCCTTTTTCCATCCTTCTTTCTTTTCCATCTGCCCCTGTTTCTCCTCTCCTCTCTGTTTTTCTTTTTGCCTCTTCCTCTTTATTTTCAATCTGAGCAAGTTCAAGGCTTGAAGACAGTTCTCTCATTGTCATGTTTATAGGTTCATAGCTTTATAGGTAAGTACTAGGTGCACTGCCCTTGTTGGCCATTTTAAGCCCAGTCAGTTTCCCTTTTTATGCTCTTATTAACCTATCTCATTTTGTTAGATATTGACTTACCTGTCCTATGGCCAGTATTTATATCTTACCCCTAATCTGAATAACTGGAATCATACCATATATAATTTGAGGAGACCCATGCATGGGATAACGCATTTATGGCAACCTCTGTCCATTAATAGCACAGGGGACAGTCCTGGGGAAATTGTCTGTTTCCTATCCATAGATCCAAGTTGTGCTTCAATACAGACAGAGAGATGAGCTTTGTTTTGTGTGGATGTGGAGTCTGTTCGAGAACAGTGGTATCCTCTGTGAGATATACTTGTCCCTTCAAACTTTTCTGTTGATGTTGAAGAAGTGGTTTAGGTCCCTATCCCTGTTTGAGTATAAATCCATCAATATTAGGCTGGATGATGCCTTGCATGCAAAACACGGATCACCTCATAGCACTCTGTAGGATTGCAAATATAGTAACAGGGCTATAAGTCTGTCCATGTAAGACATGCTCTTTAGGCCTTGTATCTTTTTCATAAGATATCAATGGTTTTAACTTGTTTTATTCTTTTATAGATCCTACTGATCCTGTTATCCTCTTCATATCTGATATGGAGTGGATTGTAAAATATATGATATCTTACCGTTCCACTGCAGATTCAAGATGACTTCCATTTCCTCTTTTCAATTATTGCCCCAACAGTGGTTTTAACCTATCATTAATACCTGATATATGACAGAGCTCTTCTCATTATGACCTTTACCTATTGGTCTCACTACCAAAGGACCCCAGTTACAAAATAATCTTCGGAACCTGAAAACTGACATCACAATGTTGCAATAACTACACGTTATAGCTCTTTATGTCATTATTTCCTACAAGGAGAATCAGACTGTAGATATTTTTTCCTTGAATACCTATAAGTAAAAATGGAGACAACAGTTAAACCAACACTTTCTCTATAATGTAACATCAAATAACACTGACCATTTCCTCTATCACAGTTATCACTTTATTTATCTGAAATCTGAAATGATGAAAGAAAAATGGCCAAGCCATAGCCAAAAATGTGTCACAATCATAGCTCTCAACCTGGAAACATCAAAAATCTGGACAAGGCCCATGAAAAATAGGTACAAATCTGTACGCTGATTAACATCTAATTTGCATACATAATTATGTAACCCCCCACTCCAATGGAATTGTGGGATACCAACTTTCGAACGCAAACTAAAGAACAGACAACCAAAACATGGCACCAGAGTCCCCCTGCAGCCATTCCAATGTCCCATTACCTGGCTATTTCGCCCCATTTACCATAAATACTAATGTATGCATTCGGCTTTACTTCTACAATGATTTGGATTTTATTTTTACATTTTACTGCACAACAATGCAGAAACACTAAAAGACATCATCTGGTAAACAAAGCAATATTGTTACTGTCTCACAATGAAAATAGGCTTGACATTAAAACTTCTTTGCCCTTGAAACTCACATTCATTGAAACAGCATTGAAACCCACACCACATCCAAAGAAAAAGCATCTGGCCAGTGGTGGATAAAGATTATGACATGATTTGTGTTGGGGGGTGCATTTCTGAAGGATATGAAGTCTGAAACTCAGCGGTTTATCATTATTTAGTGATTTCAAACCTCAGAGATATGCTAGAGATCCACAAGTTCTATGAGGAACATAACCAAAACTGAAGCAAAAATCTGGACTGCGAAATCTGACCAGTTGAGAGGTATAAACATTACAATCACAAATCTGCACACTTACTTTAACGGACGTTGCTGAGCAGAAAAATATATTGCATTATGCATTTACTGTATTAAATAAATCGGCATTACACTTCTAAAGTGAAGTCTCATTTCCTTGTTTAGTGAAACAACTTCTTCACCTCTGAAATCCATAATGTAATAATCAGGTTCAGCAACTGCTTTGAAGGGTCAGACAATGCAAAGGGATTTATTTGGAAAGCTGTTCATTTAAGGATATAGTGAGACAGAGTGAAAAACAATCTGCAAAATTTTAAATATCTAAATCTGTAGAAGGAGTAGTGTACTGCACTAAAGTAGCCCTTCACATGTCAGCTTATATTTTAATAAATGACTAAATGGAGACTTTCAAAGAAAACTGAATGAATGAATGCCTGAGCTAAGTCTCATAACCTGAAAGCCTACAGATATTCACAGTGTAGCATCCTGAGTGGGTACAGGACGTTTTGACCAGGTATGATTTGACCCTAACATTAACGGACTGCAAAATGATATCTTTAAAAAATAAAATATACAGATCTATAATCACTAAATTATAGGAAATGAAACAAAACCAAAACAACTTCTACAAAAAAAAAATCCACAACATTCACTACCCAACTACCAAAACTGAACTAACACAGTACATTGCCATTGTATTGAATATTCTGCGTGATAAATATATCTTAAAAAAACAATAAGGTTATCATCATTCAAAGCAGGCTGCAGGCGTGACTAAAATACAACAACCACAACCATTAAAAGTTGATCCAGGCACCACAGAACAGATCTAAGTAAAAAATCATTGTTAACTTAAGCTTTCATCAGAACAAGATTAAAACAATGAACATGAGTCAAACGTTCCCTAGATTTTCAGAAGAGATTACTGGAAGGAAATGCTGTCCACAGTAAAACGCACAGACATCCACTTCACACACGGTTACAAATCACAACCCACCTTACCTTGGCTTGAAGTTGAACCTAAAGTGTACACTGACTCATGGAGTAGTTCCCGTTGCTCCAGTCCAGTCCTCCATCGTTGCTGCCATTAATAACATTGCCCGAGTACTAGTTCCCGGCTTAATCCCTGCTCGCAAACTCTGCCCGCTCGCCCCCCCCAGTACCTACCACTTAAAATGCTGCCCCCAAGCCCTTAATAACTGTAAATAATTTTAGCTGTTTCCCCTAAACTATTACAATATTGTCTTCAGATTAGCAGTATTGCATATGTTGTTAAAGGCATTCATTAAAACAGTTGTAGACATAACCTGAAAAAAAGCATGTTGATCGGATGCTCAGAAAAAAAATGTACTCTGTAGAGTACAAAGAGTGTTCCTGGCTACACCCTTCATATTACTTAATTAATGCCATGTAAAATTACTGCTTGATCCTCACTGGAAGGGGAAGCTCCTCTTTTACATACGTAGTAACAGTAAGATGATTTACGGCTAGGTGAAAAAGCGTTACCGCAGGCAAGCTAGGTGGCGAAGGTCTGTGAGAATGTGTGCTGTTTTCACGGTATTGGTGTTGGGCTCGGCGAACTGCTGTTCTAAATATCCCCATTCCCGCCAGCTTGCAATTCAAATCAGCCAGCCGGAAATGATGATGTGAGCTCCTTGAGCTCAATTCTGACTGGCTGGTAGCCTGACGGAGCTGACGTCATTGCGCACGTGATGACGTCAGCTCCGTCAGCGTGAAAATTTTAAAAAAAGGAAAAAAAAATCGGAAATGAAGGGTGCCACTCGGGAATCGTGGCACCCCTTCATTTGAACCCCAAAACTCGGTAAAAACCGAGAAATTCGGAATGGTTGGGAGGTCTGGTCACAATTCATGTTATATATATTTATTTGTTATAACTTTAAACATAGTCAGTAAGGTGTCAGGTTTGGCTATAATAGGGTATGATTAATATAAGCTGCAGTGAATGACTAGGACTGAGGATACATCTTTGTATTCATGTATTCATTTTTACTATCCTTAATGCATACTCTGCCTGCAGCCAGAAATTTAAATGAAAAAGACCTGAACTATTAATATGTTATTGACCTGTGATAATCAGGGAAAGATAGCAAACTGAGTTCCTGTTTGGATGTTCCCAGTTGCATCTGGGTTTATATTGGGACTTTGTGGTCGATTGGACTGAGGACTTAAAGTGATTATATTTTTTCTTTTCTTTTTTTGTTTGGCGGAACATTTCATGAGGACTATATTCTTGCAAGTATTTACTAATGGTTCATCATTTTATGTTTGTCAATTGTTTGATATCTTGTATGGTATCATATTTATGACAAATTTAGTTAATTGTTCAATATGATATGCTGGTTGTTTTCAAACATATTTGCATTCTTATGTCACGTACTGCCATTATTATTATTATTATGGATAGGTTAGGGGCAGTATATATTTTTTAGACATGTTATATGTTTGTTCTTTTGAATTATATTTAGGTATCAGTTTATTTTTCACATAAGTGCTGCTGTTGGCCAAACTTTGGGGTTGTTCCATTGGGCTCACTTTTAAAAGTTGGCCTTCATAACAGTTTTCTACAGAATGAATAGCTTATCATATGTAAAATTGGTGGGCTTTTGAGCTTACATGTTTCACATGTTTTTTGATATGCATTTTATATGTATTATTCTCTATTTCTGTATTTGGTAGTGTGGAGTTAGTGGGTTATTAGTGTGTAAGTCTTTTGCCCCTCTTTTTGTCTCTGGGCCCTTTTGAGGTTTAGGATTTTTTTTCTTTTTTGATGGTATATGCTATGTGATGTATTATACCTTGGGGTCATATTTGCAGGGATTATTCGGTTTATCCAAAATTTTTTTTGGTTTATAATTAGTAGATTGGATAATTTTTATCTTATTGTTCCGGACATCAGGATAGTTCTTCTGAACATATTTAATTTATTTTATTTTTTGCTTTTTCACCACTGGCCAAGGATACTCATGGGCTTTTTTATACTTGTGATTTAAGATATATATATATATATATATATATATATATATATATATATATATATATATATATATATATACATGGCCCCTTTTTGATTAAGTAGTGTGAGCTTTTTGTAGCCTCAATACAGGCTTTTTTAATAAGCTTGTCGGCTATAATAGTATCTAATATCTAATTGGGCCCTGATTGTTAATATTTTTGATATTTGTGATCATATATGGTGCCCTTGTGGTTTATGAAGTGTAATAATAAGGTGGCCATATGGTTTCACCTAATTTGGAGTGTATTTAAGATTTAAGGTTGGTTACATGAATTATGCATTTAGTATACTGATTGTCCAACCAATTGTTTATGCAATATATTTAGTGTGGAACCTAAATTTTTCACATGTGTTACATATATCTTTGTATCTGGTATTGAATTTGTGTTTATTTTTGGCCAGGGATAGAACTAGCAAATGTAATCAAAGGTCTGTCTTCAGAATCTGAGGATCTGGGTATTTTTGGCCTAACTTCAGGTTCAGGTGATGCTGTTCAGGGTGTCTGGGATCCTATTTAGGACTGTAATCTAGCTTTTGCTAAATTGACCAAATACCTAATTTCCCTTCGTAAAAATGTTTGGCATTTAAAATATTTCAGGCCTATCAATGTAGAATAATAGTTCCTACAGGACTTAGGGTTAGGATTCAAACTATGGTGGCTGAACCAGATGAATGTCTTCTCACACAATGGGCGGAGGCCCAACAAAATGTTTCCATGACTTTTGTGGATCTTTTGAGTAGTTTCTATGAGAGGAAGGTTGAACAGCAAATTGCCAATATATCGTTGATTAGCAAAATTATGGAGGTTTTTTCCACACTTTCTTGCTATAAAGACAATACCGGAAAACTTGGCAAGGAATTGGCTACTTTGGATTCCGGTTTGAAGGATAGAAAGGTCAAGACATTTACTAGGGATGTAGGAGACTATGATAGGGGGAAGCCATTTGAATTGTGACCTAGAGTCAAATTTGATATGCCCACAGATTTATCTAAGAGAATAAGAGTTACTCAGCCTAAATCTATTTTGAAGAAAAGGAGCAGGGAGTCCACGCCATCTGGTGAGGGCTCATCCTCTAATTCTGAATGGGAGGATACTCATATTAGCATTTCCCCTGTTTCCAAGAGGAATAATTTGGATGGAGGTTTTACTGGAAAGACCCCTTTAGGTACAAGTCTCAGAGACGAGGGTGCATCACAAACCCAGATGGGCTGGGGGACATCCTTCAACAGATGACCAGGATTTAGCATCCAATGTTAACAATGTGCATAACATTTCCTCAGTGTTATTGGATGATCAACAAGTTGATATATTGAAAAAAGGACTACGTTTTGTCCCTGGGTTTTTTGTCCAAGAACATTTTTTTGCTGAGGATGTGGTGAAATTTTGTCGAAATTTGCATTTGAAATGCTATTTTCATGGGACTGATCATGATACCTCTGAGGTTAGGGAATTTCGCTTCTGGGCCTCCAGATTCAGGCCACCTATGCAACCCATTGTCCAAACATTTCAAAATGCTGTCCTTAAAGATTTACATTTATATCTATATAAACAGGACAGGCTTAAAGATAATTTGAATAAAAATCAGAGAATATATTTGGAGAAACTGATTAACAACAAGGATATTGTTGTTCTTTCAGCGGACAAAGGGGGAGCAGTGGTGGTCCAGGATCTGGGGGACTATGAAGCCGAAGCTGATCACTAGTTATCCAGTCATAATCATTATCAGGAAATGTAGGTGGACCCCACTTTGCAATTTAAAAAGGATGTTGATAAGTTTTTGGATTTGGCTACAGAGGAGGGCATCATCAATGATGAAGTGTGTCATCAACTTAAGGTTGATTTTCCTAGCAGGCAATATATCTATTTTCTCCCAAAGATCCATAAAGACCCCATATGGCCGCCTGGGAGACCGATTGTATCAGGTAGGGGTTCCCTTACGGAACCCCTTTCTGAATTTCTTACATTATATTTAAAACCACTTTTGGTACATATACGTTCTAGAATCCAAGACACTACACAGTTCCTTTCTATTATCTCTGAGACCCAACTAGAGTCCCATTGTTTTTTGTGCACCCTGGATGTCACCTCCCTATATACCAGTATTACCCATTGGGCAGGACTTTTGGTCCTGCAATATTGGTTGGATAAGGTCAACATTTATAAGCCTGGTTTTAATACCCTCTTGGTATGCATGACTGAACAGGTCCTGACTCACAATGTGTTCTTTTATAAGGACAGGTGTTTCTGGCAGACACAGGGCACTGCTATGGGGGCTTCTTTTGCCCCCATTTATGCAGATCTATTCATGGCGTATGTGGAGGATCAGGTAATTTATGACATCAGTCACAATATCTTTATTAATGAGATAGATATTTGGAGGAGGTATCTTGATGACTGCTGGATGGTGTGGAGAGCTAATGAGGAATTCCTTTTGGAATTCCTTGAGTATTTAAATGGTAATATATGGGGGATCGAGTTTAAGTTGACTTTTCCTAGATCTGAAATTTTTGGATGTTTTGGTAAAAAGAACGGATACCAACACTCTTGAGAGTGAGATATTCAGAAAATTTCCCCAATTCAATACCTTATTACATGCCACCAGTTTCCACCCCCAGCATGTCATCAAGAACATCCCCAAGTCCCAATTCCTTCGAGTTAAAAGGATTTGTTCCAGCTCCTCCACATACGACCATCACAAGAGGGATCTTATCACCAGGTTTAAAAGTAGGGGTTATTTAGGGGGTGATATCATGAGGGTCAATCGTTTTGCAAATCAGCAAGATAGAACTGATTTATTATCCTATCAAAACCGGGATCATGTTAAGTCTGATTTGCTTAGATTGGTAACAACTTATGGGAGGAATACAGCTGGATTTATGAACATTATCCGTAAGCATTGGTATTTGTTAAAATCGGATAATGTCTTAGAGAAATATATAGGGGACCGGTGTCATTATTCATTTCGCAAAGGGCAGTCTTTGGGTTCTCTTTTCAGTCATTATAAGAAGGTTTGTTATAGAGATACATGTTCTATTACTCAAGCTCACCTTTCTACAGGCCCTTTATTTGGATGCTATCCATGTGGTCATTGTACCTACTGTCCTAGGGTGTTGAAATCTTGGACCTTTTCCTCACAAAATTGTCCACAAGTTTATGACATATTATGTTTTGCCAATTGCAGTACTTCTTGGGTGATTTATTTGGCCCAGTGCAATTGTCGAGCCTTCTATGTTGGACAAACTTCCCATCCTTTTAAAATTAGGATAGGGGAACATCTTAGTGATATTAAAAACAAAAAGTGTCCAGTTCTTTATACAAACACATTTCCAAACACCCTACGGGCAATTTTTGGTTTATTGTCATTGATCACATTAAGGACAGACATGTACAATCCAATGTTTTACATGATAGGCTCACCTATAAAGAGAAAATGTGGATCATCAAACTAGGGGCTCTATTTTCCCCTGGCTTGAATGATCATTTTTGAGGCATCCAATTCATATGTTTGTTGTTATATTTGGGTTCACATATTAATGTATATATTTGGGATAATTGTGTTTATTTGTATTACATTTCATGCATTTATGAACTGGTGCACTATTTTATTGATGTAATAGAGGGCGCACCATGCTTTCTATATGAAATCTGTATAAGTTGGAAGAGAGCAAGTTAGGTTTTGTCTTCATTTTGTACATCATGTTTGGTTGCTGATGAAGGATTTACCGAAACCGGTACAACCATGTTGGTGTACGGTTATGTTATTTTGCTGTTTTGAAGTTGGACATTAAATAAGATTGCCTGATTCCAGGAGTTGAGTGCTGGCTTTTTTTCTTCACTTTTGGTTTGGTTTTCCAGCCGTGCACCAGCCGTTCGTGCAGGAGGATGTTTTGGATTTAAAGATAGCAAACTGTCATTTGTAGCTTGAGACTAACCATTGATCTATAAGTTAAAATTGATCCACTCAACTCTGTATGTTTGTGACTAGCAATTATATGAGTGCTGAGTTAAGTAATATGTAATGGCAAACACATATACACTGATACACTTAATATTTCAGATCTCTTGTGATACCATTAGATGAAACTGTCTTAAAATTCAGAGCTGAAATTCAGTTGTTTGATCCATGTAAATAGAGACGATCTCTGCCTAACATACAAAGCTATGTCAAACCCAAAGCTTTTACACTTGCTCCACTTAAAGAAATCCCAATCCCTATGGGCTACATGCTCTAGGGACCTAAACCTTGTCACCACAATAAACAGAACATGCTGGAGGGAGAGATTCCTGTCCCAGGGACTTCCCATACTCTGGAACAAACTACCTATCTATCTATATCAAACAAAGCTCCTCATTAGCACTCTTCAAGAAAAAGCTTGATGATTGTATGGGAGATGGGAAATTCACCCCGGGGATCACTTCTGTGGCTCTGCTCGACAATGGCACAGGAAAATAATTTTCTTAGGTGGTGAAAGCCAGGGTACCTTTTAGCTAGGCTTATATAGGCCCTAGGGCCAATAGCCTAGTACCTACCTATGAACCTATGAGCCTCTAATGCAATGAGTGAATAATGATATGTAATGGCATTTTCATTTTTTTTTAATAGAGGATGGCCTGTGTGAGTATCCCTTCTTCTATATATAATGCACCTAAGATCACTGTGCCTTGCAAATGCTGGCACACAGATTTACAAATTTCATATGTCATGGTTAGTGAAAGCTGACATATGAGGCACCAAAATAAATATCACACATTACCCCTGTTTTTTATCTGTCTGTTTTTTTTTGTTTGTTTGTTTGTTTTTCATGAATTCCATAAATATATTAAAACAAAATAGCATTTAATATACTCTATTTTATACACACATCAGTTTTTCAGCAGTTACTTGATTGCAGATTTATTTTCCTTGATTATATATAACTGTATCACTGCCCACCACAATGGCAATGCAAACATGAGACTGTGTCAGTACTCAAATCGGAAGTAATCAAACTGACTGAAGTTGTTTGAAGGTACCTTTCTTGTTATTGATTTGCCAGCATCCAAAACAATAAATTAGTTTAATTTTGTGACACAAATCCCTTCTCTGTAGTACTGAAAAAATGCATTCTGTCTTTTTTTTTCACTTCTCTTTTGTCTTACTCTAAAATGTTTGACTTGTTTGTAAAACAATAATACATACTTAGAGAATAACATTTCCATTTGATGCAAAGTGTGTAGTCATCTTTTTTATAGTAGTATGTGAAAGTTGTTTGCAATATGTTTTTGTGAAATCTCTGCTTTTAGAATGGAATTCTCAATCTAATGGTCTATGAATACTGCAAGATAAAATTGCAAGAGCATATATACTTCCCCATTGAATGGCTTTTTCTCTGAATACCTTGAAAGGAATCTGACAATTCTTCATTTTGTGGTACTAACACTTAAAAAGATGTAATAACTTTAGGATGTCTTGATTAAAGGCACTGTGTTAATAATGTAACCAAGTAATGCCAAACTGTCATGGCAGATGCAATGGTGTGTATGGTAACCAAACAAACCAGCAAGATGTTATACCTCTAAAGGGCAAGATAAAAGTATTAGCCCTTTGTAGGTTGGTAGACTGAGCATTGCTACTATAAAGGATTTGCCTGTCAGAGTTTTCCCCTAAAGTAGCATACAGTATGCATCAGAGCTTCAGGCAAACATGAAATATTGTCAAGGCAAAGTAGAAATGACATACACAGGTAATGTGGATGAAACTATGCAGTAAGTGCTTGTGTACAGTCTTAATTAAAAGATAATGACATGCAGCTTGAACGTTTTACACCGTTTGTGCCATTATTCAGACTGTTTCTATGTCTATGTGTGAGTTAGGCTATTAATGCCTTCTTGCAATGATAAAATATCAGAAAGGTCATAGGCGTTTTAATTTTTTTAAAGCAGGTTACTCCTTCAGGCAGCCTACAGGCAGTTCTTGACCCAGAATTAGTCTCAAAGGCTATAGTTCCTAGCACCTGAATTATTTATTTTTGTGCCACCAGAAAAAGTATTTTCTGAAGATAATAGCTTCCTTTACATATACTATGTTTAAAATGAATTCTGCATTTCTATTTATCTGCTTTTAATGTATTTCCCAAACAAGCTTGCTGTTCTTTTAACATCTTCACATAACTGATATATTCCTGCTCATAAACAGTTACATATGTGTGTAATAAAAATGCAGTGTACATAGATGCAGCCCTGGATCATGAATACAGTCTGACGACATATGTTATTGACTGAATGTATATTAAATTTCACAACATTAGCTCAGTATGGTCACTGCAGTGCTTTTCAGAATTTCAAAGATCTAATCATTCCAGGCAAAATTTAAACAGCTGCAAAAACTTTGTTGCAGGCAAAAAAAAAAAAAAAAATCTTTGCAACAAATGGTATCTGTTATAACAGAAATAATAACAGGAACACTTTAAGATATGTGTTTTCTTGTTTGGTTTTAAGGATTAGAACATAAAAGAAAAAAGATACCAAATATGTTTGTTATATAAAAGCTGCAAAGTAACTGCAAATGTTAATATTCTGTAAATAAATAACTCAGTATAATGTAACAATGCTAATTTCTTCTTGAGGATTTCATATTATCATGGCATAAAACCATTCATTTCATTTATACGTTTCAGTAACATCGATAGTATACTGATCAAGCAACTAATGATTTTTGGTGTTTATTTTCAGTAACTAAATTATCCTGTCTGTATTTTATGGTGACTGTCATTGAACCTGTTGCTTGGCAGTGCAATGTTTGTTTGCATGATTATTAAAGAAAACATCATTGTTTTCACCAGCATAATTCATGTACTCATGTTTCTGTTTTATTACTTTCGCAGATACTGGATACATAGTATATATCTGATCTCATGCACAATATTAGACCTAACAGTAACATATCTGCTTCCTTCCATATTACCTCAAATATGTTTTAGGAAGCACTTCTAGCTAAGATCGTGTTCATAAACTTGGACTACATTTGTGAAGCCATCACATTTTAATGGTTAGTATGCTGTTCTGACAGATTCATATGGCAGAATCACACTAATGAAATAATGCAGACAGAGTGACCAACATGGGGCCCAGAAAAAAAGGAGGTAGTATGCAGTCCATGTATTTGGCAAAGAATTGGGGTGGACAGTACAAGAAATAATAGTCTGTGTTTGAAAAATCATCCTCAACTGTGCTGCTTTGTGAAGTTTTCACTGAACTGGATAAATCTGTTGAATGATAGTCATCATTCTAATAAAGAAGAAAAGCTGTAAAAATTAAAAAATTAAGCATGTGTAAGTTGAGCAAGCAAGGGCAAGCAAAATGCATATTCAGATATGAAAATAGGGAGCCCTAATATTCATTCTTACATAGAGTGCTGAAAAAGGGCACTTCACAGCACAGGGCACAGCACACTTATCAGTACTGTCAACTTCAACATCACCTAAAAATGAGCATTTCTTTAAACAGTTTTCCCTTATGGCCCCAGTTATAATATGGAAGGTATTACTGCTGCTGGTATGTGATTATGAAATGCCCATGTGTCTGGGATGGCAGCACACAGACCATGCTCTCTAGTCTGGCATGACATTGGAGACCACTTTATGTTTTTTTCCAGCTCCTTTAGCAGTATGAGTCATGATGTATTTTTTATTAAGAGATTTAGTGCTTATAGTATTCCCACTGATGGGAATTAGGTGGAGTTGCAGTGCTGGTGAAAGATACAGTTTGTTTGTGCTATTGTGTTTGTGAACTAGAATCAGAGTAACACACCACGAAGCCAAACCAGCTCTGCACTGTACTTTACATCACAATGCATTTTCGAATTTACTAGTTAATTTTCTTTTTATTTATTTATTTATTTATTTATTTATTTTTGGCTTTGTTGTACCTTATATAGATGATGTTGTCACCCAGCCATTATGGACTGAACATAACATCACCAGTACTGTGGTCTTGGGAATGCCCCTGAATGGATATAAAGTCTAGCTGCCTCTCTGTGACATACTCCATGATTCATATATTCATGAAATGTGAATTATGCTGTGATTCTTTTTTGCCTTCCAGCTGTGTGTCTAGACTCCACCAGGTATGCAGTTGCATTTTGTTACTACGTAATCATGCATCATTGCTTTCCTCACACACCACCCTAATGCATTTTATCCATACTATTCCATAATAGTAAGGAGTGTTGGCATAATAGATAAGGAGAGAGAGTTGCCATAATGATTAAGGTCTTAACCTCAAAGATACAAAGTACAGGGTTTGATTCTCACCTTTGGTTTGTGCCTAAGCTTGTAATAGCTTACAGACTGACAGCCTAGTATATACCTATGAACCTATAATGCACGACTCCTTTTGAAAAGGATAGTAGGTTCTGTTAAGTGCTTTGTACCTCTCACCACCCCAGCATACCCGCATATTAACTGTATGAATAGTGACCATTATATTCAGCAAATCCTATGTGAATGTCATCAGAAGATCATCTTGACCAGGAATATATAGTGAGATCTATGGTTAAGCATATTTCTACACAGCAGGTAAAATTTGCAACAATGAGTGGAGATCTCTGGGAAGCCATAGAAAAATAAATAAATATATTTATAAATACTTCTGGATTATATATGAATATTTAGATGTCCACACAAAAAAGCTTCCATTTCCTGAAATGGGAAGCTGTAGATATAAAGAAAACATTACTTGTGGCAAGTTTCCAACAGAAATATGCTTTGGCTAAGATCAAACCCAAGAAAAGGACTGAATGTGGATAGATAAGAAAATCAAATACTTTTGACTGATAATGGAGAACAAATGAAAAAGAAACAACTTGTAGAATATCAGACTGCAGCTGCCATATTTGTGGTTAACACAATAAAGGAGAGAGGTTAGGAAAAATAAGGAGATAAGCATATTAATCTTGGATTTATAGGTAATTCCAGTAATATAAACTAAGCCAGGGTCGGCATCGTGATCATCATGTAGATCATCTTAGTAAGATTAGTACTGGTGAGGTACAAGAAGAGATGCCACCATGTGATGCCAATGATATGGAGTTCAGGCTTAGTTTAACCCAGGAAAGTCAGATCAGATTTGACTTGTAAATCAGCCAAGGTATAAAAACCCATGCGTTAACATACACATATTTTTTGTTCCCCTCACCACAGACTATGGGTGAGAGTACTACCTAGTTATTATTGATCATTTATTTAGGGGAAAAGCTTTTCCTATTCCTAGCTGTTATATAACTAAATAGATAGACATTAAGAAAACATTACTCCAGTGACAAGTTCTGGAGCAGCTGGATTCAGATAAAGAAGAACATTTTACTGGAATGTTTAAGAAAATTTCCTCAGAGTTGAATACCTGATGATTCAAAGAGTATTGAAGTACCAGAATGCATGGACTGCATGAAAAATGGCACAACAAAGTTATAGCTAAACACAATGGGGAGTAACAAACTAATATCTTATCCATTATGCTAGTGAAAATTGGACAATCTAATACAGTATAGGAGAAAACAAATGGGAATTGCCAAATGGAATAGTAGGCAGAACTGGAGAGGTAGGAAACTTCACAAACGAGTCAACATGTTTCAAATATGTAATAGTAACATGGGATTCTTACAGCAAACTGAGCACCAACAACAATTAAGTGACCATAAGTGGGAGTTAGAGGAGAAGAGAGTTCTTTTTCAAAGATTAAGAGCTAGATCCTCATAGAAGATTTACCCTGTATGCCAGGAGTATGTTACAAATCTAATAAATATAATCAAACCACATTGTTGTTAAGTTCTTTCATTCTAGAGATCCCAGTTTGCCATGCTTATGTTACAATGGCCTCATAAATTAAGAATATTAGGGTCCTACAGGATGGAAATGTAGTAAAGATTAGTTTAGAAGCTTTTGTCATGGTGGTAGTACTGTTCCCTGCTGTGGTGGCACTTAATAAGTTGAGATCAATTGATTGCTTGTGTAATATTAAAGACAAAGCCATTCATTTTACAATCTTATTGCCTTTTCCCAATTTGTTGGACTCACTTGATTTGTCAGCAAACTGTACAACTGCTGTTCTATATTTAATGTGTGAAGTACTATGGTCATTGATATAATAGTATTAGCTAACACAAGCCTGTACCTACTGCACTCAAATGTGTGTTCATAAAACTAAGACCGATAATGCACCATTTATCAGATCACTTAGTTTTATGAGGACCATGAAACAGTGGCAAAAAATCTGCAGTTAAGCCACAATAAAGGACAAATTATTATTGCAGGGATAAAAATTCAAAAGGGGGATATTCCAGGGTGACTCTCTTTCACCACTTCTCTTTTGTCTTGCCTTTAACCCATTAAGCTGTCTACTTAACAGATTAGGCCATAGCTATAATTTGGCTCCCAGAAAACAACAAGCTTCTCATCTTCTTTTTACAGATGATTTAAAACTGTATAGTTCATCAGATGAGAAACAAAAAACACAACTGCAAGTGGTCAGAACTTTTTTAGATGATATAAGGATGTCATTTGTTCTTGATAAATGTGCAAAAGCAACCTTTAAAATGGGAAATCTGCAGCAACAAGAAAACTTCAGTTTGGGACAGGAATGTGATATAAAAGAAGTTGAGTTAGAGGGGGTGCATAAATATTTGGGAATTGATGAAGGATCAGCAATAAAACATGAACATATGTGAATAAAACTCAGTAAGGAATATTTTAGAATGCTTAAATTAATACTAAAAACTGCATTAACATTTAGGAACAAAGGCCAAGCTATGAACCAATTTGCTCTTCTTGTTCTAACTTACAGTTTTGAAGTGACTGACTGGCCCCAAAAGGTGTTGGATAGTTTAGACAGGAAAACAAGAAGGATGCTTCATGCTCATCAAATGATTTATAAAAATTAGTGTATACCAAGACTATATATTCCCCATTCTGAAGGAGTTATGGGCCTCATTAAAACTGATTACATGTATAGATCTGCGACAGTGAGACTGCATACATATCTGCTGACCTTACAAGACCCAAACATAATGAAAGTTTTGAAACATTAGGAGAACAAGTCTAAGATGACTTCCCTGCTTAGTTTAGCGAAAGCATGTCAGAGTCAAATGGGAATGGAAATCAGACCAGAAGTAGATAAAAATCAGGTAGTAACTCAATTTGCCAAAAAACAAAAGAAAGAAAATAAGGTGAAGGATCAGTTGAGAAGACTAGAAATGTGGAAAATAAATAAATACAGTTGTATGTATAGGAAACTCTTGGAACAACCTCATGTTGATCAGGATTGAATGCAGGAATGGTTAAGGAAGGGTGAATCTCATTACATCCGAGTGATGCCTGCAGGTGCGTCTGCAGTTAACGCCTACTCATGCCTCTAGGCATCAGATATTGCTTGTTCATATTTGCATTAATAATTATAAAACCATGCTATGTACAAGGTTTTAAAAAAATTCTTCTTAAAGCTTATGCAATGGCAAATTCAACTGCATTGATATTTGACCTCTGTCTAGAGCAGGTAAATAGATACTAACTGTTGTTTTTATGATATTAATGTATATATATCTATATATATATATATATATATATATATATATATATATAAAATATAAGATATACCAAATTGTCTCAATAGAATCCTCAGTCAAACAAAAAGCGATATAATGTAAAAACACTGAAGGATTCAGCAACACAGGAAGCACGACAAACTTCAAAACTCCATATACGAACTCCTTTATTTAGTAAAATACAGACAGACAAGCGCTTTCACGCACCAAAGTGCGCTTCCTCAGATCTTCACAATTAATCACATTTCTTCAGGAGATATATATACCCAGTGGAGTAAAATGGATTCAAATGATTATTCACTCAACATAATTATTCAATCAACATAACCGGCATAATTAGTATAATTAATTAAATTCATGGGAAGTCAGTTTAAAGCAATTTAAAGCAAATCCAGTATAACACTTTTATACAGCCATTCTGGAAACCTAATAGTTTCCATTAAGATACATTTTAAGGCATATTCCAAAACCATTAAAATATATATTTGTCACAGATACCAAAAACCCATCCAGCATGTGTTAAAATTCATCTACCATGCATTAAAAAATGTGAAATATAATATAATATGCATTATTAGCTTTTGCCTAAATTTGATCGTCCATACAGTGTTATTAAACCCATACAAATAAAAATATATAGTATATATATATATATTAACGTTTTTTCACTAAATAGTTTAAAATTTAAAATTCTTAAGAATATATATATATCAGACACACACTATGAAATGCTGTATATATAAAAAAGCCTTACATCATTTAACCATTGTATAATTCTGCAAGTACTTTATATAACCATTGTTGTATAGATTGACATAATGTTGTGTGTTTATAAATATATATATATATATGTGTATTAAAATCCAAAGATGTTGTTATGTGTTTACCATGATATCTATGGACATGAACCCTTAAAATATGCATGTAACTAATATTATATGTTCTATATTAAATAAATAATCAATAAATATATAAATAATCCATATATAGCTGTAATAAATAGTAAATTGATTTAGTCACCAATGAATACAAAAAATATATAAAATGTGATTATATAGAATCAACAAACAATCAGATAAATGTATACTCAATATATATATATAATATTTAAAATACAAATATGTATTGAATGGCAGATCATCATGGCACATCTCATCTTATTAGTGTAGGTGGGGATAATAATCAAAGCATTAGCAACATCACTACTTATACATTCTACCATCTAATATTGGTTTAATACAAATGCTTTGATTCAGACCTGGATGTATATGAGCCCCTAGTCTCAGGATCCATGCTAATTCAATATTTGCTAGAATATTCACATTATCACCCCATCTTTTATTCAGACCTACCAATTGTAGTACTCTGAATCTAAAAGTGTGTTCTTTAAACTCATTTATATGTCTAGCCAGAGCATTTTTGTCATTGTTTTTCTTTATCTCATAGATGTGGTTATACATCCTCTGCTTAAACTTTCTCTTTGTCAAGCCAACATAGAATGCATCACACACTGTGCATGTCGCTAGATATATTAAATTCATAGAGTTACAGCTTGCATAAAATTTAGGTTTAAATGTAATATTCATTATCGGGTGTTTATATATTTGTATATCACTGATATACCGACACATGCTACATCTTGTGCAGGGAAAAGTACCTACAGTTTTAAATTGCATCTGTTTAGGTAATGTGACTTTGCTTTCTTTAAAGCATAACTGCTGTTTTAAATTAGGTGAATTCTTATATACAAATCTGGGTTTCTCACCTACTATATTCCTGATAATTTCATCTGTGGTCAGGATCTTCCAGTTTTGCATAATTATATTCTTTAAATCAAAACAATCATTCGTAAACTGCATTGTATAGGCAATTCTATTATTTCTATTTAATGTTCCAGATTTATTCACTTTCTGATTTTGGAACGGTATCTTATAATATTCTACTGACTCAGCTGTGTGATCATGTGTTGAAAGGATGTCATTCCTTATACCTTGTACCAATTTTTCGTTATATCCTCTTTCCAAAAACAACCTCTCCATGTTATCTGCCTCCTTATTTAATATTTCTTTGTTACCACATAGTCTCTGTATCCTAACGTATTGACTTTTAATTATGCCTGGAAACACATGTCTGGGATGCATGCTGTTATAATGTTGGAGTGTATTCCTCCAGCATGACTTCCTGTACAAAGTAGTTTCTATCTGGTTTCCATTAATGATGATATTAATATCTAAAAAACTAATCTGGGTATATGACCATTCCATGGTAAATTTTAAAAACTTAGTAGTGGATTCTGAATATTTTAAAAATTCATTAAACTCGTTCAAGGTACCTTTCCCATAAAATCAGAATGTCATCCACAAATCTTCTATACATTCTGATATTATTTTGATAAATGACATTGTTGAACAGGTTAATTTTCTCCCAATTAAAGACTACTAAGTTAGCATAAGTATTTGCAACGGGGGTGCCCATGGCAACCCCCCATTGCTGTAGATAATACTTGTCTTCAAACATAAATACATTGTTTTCAAGAACCGTCTGTAACAGATGAGACAATAAAATCTGTTCATCTGTATCAAAATCAGTGTCCAAATTCAGTACCTCCCTCACAGCTTGTAATCCATATTCGTTTGGTATGCTGGTAAAGAGACTTTTAACATCTAACGTTATCAAAATACAACCATCCAATACATTTGTATGTTCTAAGTTAAACTTCTTGATGTCATCTAATAGGTGATAGGTATCTTTAAGAATGGTAGAAATGGAATCAACTATGGGTCTTAATACAGTTTCTAAATATATAGATATGCTTGAGGTAACCCATCCCCTGCCTGAAACAATCGGGCGCATTGGAAGTGGAAATATTCCTTTATGTATCTTAGGCAATCCTTTCATGCAAGGAATTAATGGTAGGTCAACGACCAAAAAATCATATATTTCTCTGTCCACTTGTCTACACATTAAAAGATCATAAATATCATCATGTACATTCTGTATAATCTTAGATACATCAATAGCAGATATAGCAGTGTAAGTTTTTGTGTCATTCAAAAGTGTATACATACTTTCCATATAATCTGGTTTGTCCATAAGTATTATACCACCCCCTTTATCAGCTGGTTTTATAATTAACATATCGTCATTTTTTAGTTTCATTAAAGAATTGATTTCTAGAGAGGTCATGTTGTAGAATCTATTTTTCTTTTTATTACCTTCTATATAATATTTATAAAAATCATTCTCACATGTTCTAATGAAACATTCAACATTATTAGGTGTTGGTGGGATAAAGCTACTTTTCTTTTTCAGTTTGAAAGTTTTTCCAGCTTCAGATGTTGCAATATTGCTATGGAAATAGACTTTCAGTGCTACTAACCTGCCAAATAGACGTAGGTCAGTTAATGTGTTATTCAGCTTACTGGGCTGTGAGGGTATAAAACCCAACCCTTTATTCAAAATTGTCAAATCAGTTTCATCTATTAACTTATTAGAGAAGTCATATACCAAACAATTTAATTCCTTACATTTTTTCTTTGTCCATATCTCTCTTCCGAGAACTTTCTCTTCCTTGGACCTTTGCTCAGTGATCGACCTCTCGTATAATGTGTTTGTTTTATGGGGTAAGGTAAAAAACGCGTATCTTCCATGTTCACTGTTTTCGGACGAACAACCTGCTCAGTGTCTTTAAGAACTCCTCCAAGGGCCTGTTAATTAGGAGGTGGTGTGGATACATCAACGCCAGTTTTAATTGTTCCAAGCGTTTGATTGCAACTTTTCATTAGGTACAGCATCAGGAACTGCTTCCGTTTGCTTACGCAATGGCAAATTCAACTGCATTGATATTTGACCTCTGTCTAGAGCAGGTAAATAGATACTAACTGTTGTTTTTATGATATTAATGTATATATATATATATATATATATATATATATATATATATATATATGTGTATAATGTTTACATTTTTCTAAATATCCCAACAACCAAGTAGCGCAGATAGAAGCTTCATATGAAAGCTCTCAACTAGATGAATAAAATGCTGCTGACAGTATAGGTTCATAGGTTCATAGGTTGGTACTAGGCTATCAGCCCTAGGGCTTATACAAGCCTAGCCATAACAATTCCCTGGCTATTTCTTCACACACTATTTACTTCCCTGGACCCTTGTCTAGCAGGGCAACTGACGTGATCCCTGGGGTGAATTTCCTTTCTCCCATCCAGTCGTCAAGGTTCCTTTTGAAGAGGCACTCTGCTTGACATTTCTGGATGAAAAGCCCTTAGTGATGAGGTGTGCCACATATAAGGATTTCCTGACTGTTGTTGCGATGTGGTTATCGAAGGTGAGGCCACTGTCCACCTGTGTCCCTAAGTCTCTTATCACACTTTCGGTGTTTAGTGTACTGCCACCTATATGGTAATTCATGGGTACATGTTTTTTCCCAAAGGGGATAACTATACATTTCTTGACATTGAGCTTGAGCCCATGGCTCTGGCACCAAGCATATGTTTCTATAAGGCCCTTTTGTAGAGTATCCACATCATTTGGGAATTCAGTAATGGCTTCCAGTTTGCAGTCATCTGCAAACTTTGTTATCCAGAGTCCCTTAGTGTTTGCCGGTACTTCAGAGAAGTAGATGCCGAACAAGAGTGGTCCCTGGACTGAACCCTGAGGTACTCCACTTGTCACTTGTCTGGAGCTGGATTTGGAGTCAGTTACTTTTACAGTGTGGGTTCTATCAGTAAGCCAGTTAGCAACCCATTGGATGACGTTGGGATTAATGCCCAGCTTAGTAAGTTTATCTATGATTCCAGAGTGGGGGGTGGTGTCAAAGGCCTTGGCAAGGTATAGATAGGCTGTGTGGACCACTTTACTCTTGTCCATGGCTCTGGAGACTGATTTGAAGAAGTCAATCAGGTTCAGGAGACAAGATCAGCCCTTCACAAATCCAAACTGAGTGGGGTCCAGTGTTTGAAGGTTGCCAATGTCTTTTGTTTATAGGTTCCATAATAATACGCTCCATGGCCTTGCAGATAAGGCTCGTCAGACTGATGGGATGGTAGTTTCCGGGATCCAAGGTGGATCCCCCCTTGTGGAGTGGGACAACTGTAGCTGTGCGCCACTCAGTGGGCACGAAACCTGAGGTGAGGCTATGATTAAACATGACACTTAGGTGAGGTGCCAGTTCATATTGTAGTTCGTGTAGTACACAGCCCAGGATGTCAGAACAGACAAATATAGGCTTTGGAAACAGAATTGGAAACAGTTACACATCTTGTTGCTGGTTGTGATATACTAATGATAGAAGGACTTTATAGTGAAAGGCATAATAATGTGGCAAGACTGTTGCATTGGGGTTGTATGAACATTATAATATTGAAGTAGCTGAAAAGCACTGGAAATGTGATTCACAAAGCATCATAGAAAATCATGCAGTTTATATCACATGGGATCATCCATTACCAACAGTTCAAAAAATAGATGCAAGAAAGCCAGATATAATACTCCATGAAAAGAAATGAAAAGTAGCATAGATTATCAAAATCACTACATCCAGTGACTACAGTGCCTTATTACAGAGAGACACAAAGTCATAAAGTACCAGGATTTTCAGGCAGAAATTAGGGTAATGTGGAAGAAAGATACACAGACAGTCCCAGTAGTAGTAGGAGCAATGGGTCTTATAAAAAATAATTTACAATTGCACTTAGATATGTTACCAGTACATGCAACTTCATACGAATTGCAGAAGGAGTGATTACTGGGCACGTTGCAGGAGCTGCAAAGAGCACTTCTGGCAAACATCAAAGACTGAAACAGTACTAATTTCATGAACTTTAATCAAACTTTGACTAAGTAATGGAGTCAATTCCCATCATGGTATTAGAAACATAAAAGACTTGGAGAAATTAAAATAGTGAGCAACATGCAAGTGAGACAGACAAAGCTCAACATGTGTTATTCTTGTAAAAAGTGTTTCTTATTTTTCACCATTAAAAGATAAATGTGGGACTTGAACCATGATCTACATGATCATTGCAATCTCAAAGGAAGCACCCAGATTTGTTCAGAACTGGTGGTCAAGGACACCACATACACAAATGCTGTAGATATAGCCAACCTACTGGCTGACAGATTCAATGAAAACTTAACCCCTCTGCCCCCGATTAGTACATCAGGTCATCACCAGTACCTGTCCCCCTCCCCTTATCTGTAGGGAACAGGCCATCACTGCCCTCTCAAAGTCAAAAAATACAGCCTCCATCGGACTTGATAACATCCCAGGCTGCATCCTAAATGAACTCAGGCATGAACTTGCAACACCACTAGGCACCCTATTTAACCAAAGCCTGAGAAACAGCTTTGTCCCAGCCAAGTGGAGGACAGCCACTGTCATCCCTTTGCACAAAGGTGCAGCATCCACTGATCCGGGAAATTATAGACCCCTCAGCCTAACTAGCCTGATCTGCAAGGCCATGGAATGGATTATCATGGACCTCATTAACAAGGACATTGGCAACCTCCAGACACTCGACCCTGCACAGTCTGGTTTTGTCAAGGGGAGGTCATGTCTTTTAATTCTGGTTGTCTTTTCTGGGACAGTCACCAAAGCCATGGATGAAGGGTACACGGTGCACACCACCTACCTTGACCTGGCCAAGGCCTTCAACACTGTTCCCCACTCTGGCATAGTAGACAAACTCTCTCAACTAGGTATCAATCCATATGTTATCAGATGGGTAGCAAACTGGCTCACTGATAAGACTCACATAATCAAAATAGGGGAAGCCACCTCAGGCAGTAGATCTGTAATGAACGGCATAACCCAGGGATCAGTCTTGGGGCCTCTGTTATTCAGGATACACTTCTCTGAGGTGCAGGTCAAAACCAGTGGGCTATGGCTGACCAGGTTTGCAGATGACTGCAATCTGGATGTGGACATCAATTCCCCAAGTGATGTGGACGTCCACCAAGAGATTCTCACCCAGAAAAATGACTGGTGCCAGAAAAATGGCCTCAAGCTGAATGCCAAAAAATGCATCATTATCCCCTTTGTGGAGAGTGACTTCCCCATATATTATCACATTAATAAAAATGTCCTAAGCACGCAATCAGTCTTAAGGGATTTGGTCACCCAGGTAGATAGCAACTCTGGATCTGAACTATCATACTGATGAACCTAACACACATACTAGGAGTGTCTTATCTCTCTTTGCCACAGAAACAATTTTGCAGTAGGAAAAGAAAGCATTGTGCATATAAGCAACCTGATATGGAAAGCTTTCTATATGGCACACCTCATAATTAAGGGTATCTCATCCAGAGACAAGGAGGTCATAACATCCCTGTATTCTTTCCTTAT
The DNA here is from genome assembly GCF_019279795.1 of Protopterus annectens. Classification (NCBI taxonomy): domain Eukaryota; kingdom Metazoa; phylum Chordata; order Ceratodontiformes; family Protopteridae; genus Protopterus; species Protopterus annectens. The sequence continues at coordinate 1,447,287,250 of NC_056728.1, forward strand.
AAGGCCAGTTATTGAGTGCGATGCCCGCTTCGGCATGTACCTTGCAAAACACATGCAGCAGCGGGAGAGAACACAGAGGTCCCTCACCAGAAGAATCTAGGGCCTCAAACATCTACCCTACACGATAGGCTAAAAATCCTATCTACTCAGTTTCATACAGACTCCTCAGAGATGACCTCTGTCTGGCAGACAAAGTAATCTCAGGCCCCGCCTTGATGGGACTACTGCATATCCGCAAGTCAAGCTCCTCTAGAGTAACCCACGCACATGACCTCAACCTGGTGTGTGACATCAATAGGACTTGTTGGTGGGACAGATTTATGCACCAGAGACTTCCCCATCTGTGGAAATGACCCCCTCTCCACATCAAGCAGAATACCTCATTGTCCCTTTTTGAGTGCAACCTGGATAACTGTATGGGAAACAGAAAATACACCCCTGGGATTCCACCCATCTCCCTGCTTGACATGGCCTTTGGGTGCTGATTTGTCTAAACATGGGCTAAATTCTTGGCTAGGCTTATAAGGGCCTCAGTGCCAATAGCCTGGTAACTTCCTATTATCCTATGATACACACCCTATGTGGTGTGTGCTTCATTGTGTTTACCAGGTGTGCTACACACACATCTGATTCACAGCTGTAATATATGCTATCCTATTGATAGAATCAACTTCCAGTAATTTTAATGTATCTTTTTCACTGCATTTGCTCTAAGCTGTATGTCACACAAATATTAATATTTTGTAAAAAAAGGAAACATAAACAACATTATAAACTACATTTTTTAACACACCATCCAGAATTTTACACAACTCTGGATCTGAACTATCATACTGATGAACCTAACACACATACTAGGAGTGTCTTATCTCTCTTTGCCACAGAAACAATTTTGCAGCAGGAAAACAAAGCATTGTGCATATAAGCAAATTCCATTTCCTTCACAGTATTAACAAGACATATACACTTGGCAACTCTCAGTTCTTTGTACATGTGTTGCTTAAAGACTTATTGCAATGAGTGATCACACAGCCAGTTATGAGCATTGTTTGCAGCAATGCAGTACTGTTTTCTATTTGTATTGTGTTCATGCTTCTTGTATCTGTGGTGTATTATCAGACATGCAATATATAGGGCATTTTGTAACACTGTCCTTTAAATATATGATAAAATGATATGACATTGAGAAAACAGTTTTCAGCAAAGGCAGGAGAGTTTGGCTATTAGTGAATAAAAATGAGAACTGTGAGCTGTTCACTTCCATTTAATAGCTTGCTACAGTTTTTTCCACTTTGTAAGTGTATCCTGGGTGACACACCCAATGCAGGTGAGGTAGCCTGAATTGCTGTTGTGGCTTCCTTCTCCCTCACATTACTCATTCACAATTGCAATCCATTATCAACTAACACTAAAGTAGTGCCTACTGTATGTTTACACCTGCTACACAAAGTCAAAAGTATGGGATTCAGCAATTCTATTAAATTCATAGTTTGTTTGCATCTTCACTATGCTCAGAGGCTTGATTTTCCACTATTAAAAGGTGACCATGTAACTAGGGAATTTGAAAGTGAGGAGACTAGTGGATTTGAAAAGCAAAGAAGATTTATCTGTAGAGAAGGCTTCTGATCTTGCTAAGGTATGATTGTATTTTTCAAATACATTCTAGATTTGTTGACGTGTTTCAAAGAAAAAAATTATATACATGCATTACAAAATGTAACTTTTATCTGTATACACTTTTTATAGTTCACTGTTGGCATAGGCATTTTGGGCAGACAATCTTACTCAGATAAGAAAAACTGATGGAGGTCCCGGGACACACAAGTCCAGTATAAACCACACAGCTAGTAGCAACCACCAAAGATTTATTGAGCAAAAACAGCAGTCAAGCCCTTTCATCTTACATGAAGACTTCATCAGAACTGCAGTAATCATATAAACCACACAATGTAAAGGAACATCCTATAGTCATGTGGTTAAAACCGACAAATACAAATAATGCTTAAAAATTAATTAATTAATTAAAAACTTGAAAATGTTATAACAGTTTGAAACAGTGTGTCTAATTGAAAAAACAGTGCCAAACATGTTACAACAATGTATGTGCAACAAATGAGAAAGATGACTGATGAATTGCCTCTGCATACTTTTCAATTTTAGGATTGAGGTAATGGAACAGCAGTCATTAAGCCCGGGGGAGTAAGGGCATCATACATCAAAATCCAGATTAATTCCTTTCTGTTGAGTGTTTTTCTGTGCTAAAACCCCTTGCATCCCAATCCATATAGTCCAGCACTACAAACTTGAAGTGGTGGTCAGGAAAAGCTGAAATATGCTCATCCAAGGCATTGGTGTTCTTCCCTTTCTTGATGTCATTTAAGTGTTCACAAATTCTTTCTTTCAGCTTACGACTTGTCTTTCCAATGTAGAATGCCTTTCAGAATTGACAAAGAGCTCCATATACCACCCCCCGGGATACACAATTGAAGTGGTTTTTTTTTTTTACTTTAAATTTCCTATTCCTGATGAAAAATGAGTTGCACAATAACATTTGCTCACAATAATTGCAATGACTGCATTTCTACATGCCCTCAAGTCTACTTGAACAACTTCACATCACTTTTCATTTCTAAAAGGTTCTTAAAGGACTTGCCCTTTCTGAGCACAACCTTTGGCTTGACCCCAAACAATTCTTTTCCCTCACTGATACTCAGCACAATTGGCCAAAAATTACTCACTGTGTCCACTACATCATAGATGTTAGCAAAAAAGGTGACTACTAGTGAATGTTCAAAAGGGACAATTGATGGTTGTTTCTTTAGACAAGCTATTACCAGCCAAATGTTCATCAGTTCAACCACCAGGAATAAGTAGTAGTGGTTTGTAAAAAAAAACATTTTTCCTCGTGTCCTGGACTTCTTCCTTAATACTGTCCAATAACTCATGGGGCTAACCTCTTTTACTGAACATGCCAATCAATTTGTCTATTTCAACAGTGAAGGTGGCATCATCAGAAATAGTATGAGCAAGTGTGACCAACTGCCCCTTGACCACAGCCCTCTTTTGAAATTGTGGATGCCAATTATTGAAATGGAGGTAAGAGTTGGAAAACATTTTTTTACGTTAGATGTTGGAACAAAAACAATTTCTGAAATAATCCTTGGTTACCAATACATCTAAATAGGCCATTGAATCATGATCAAACATATGGGTAAACTTTAAGAAAGATGTACTACCATTGATATACTCGAGAAATTTGTTCAATTTTGTAGCAGAATCATCCCAGACGATAAAAATATCATCCAAGAAACAAATATAAAATGACCAACATTCAGCAAAGGGACTATTAAATACATAATGCTTCTCCCAATAGGCCATGGCCACATTGGCAAAGCTTGGGGTGCAAGAAGCCCCCATGGCCACCCCACTTGACTGTTTGAACAACTGACCTTCAAAGTAAAGAAAATTGTTGGTCAAAACCAGATCCATAAGTGTACAAGCTGTATTAATGTCATTATTCAACAACAGTCCTATGTCAGAAAGAATACTTTCCAACCACTACAACCCTACCTTGTGGGGAATGACAGAATATAAAGTTTGGATATCTATTGTGACCAAAATACAATCACCAAAGAACCTGAGCTTTGTTAGCCTGGTCAAAAAATCCCAAGAATCCTTACAAATATGTGGGACTTCAGTGATTGATGGTTTTAGCAGGCTGTTCACATATTTGGCTATATAGAAGGTCCTGCTTCCACCCGCATCCACTATGGGTCTCAGAGGTGGATTTTGGAGATCTTTATAGATTTTGGGTATCCCAAAGATGCCCACTACCACTGGATGCTGATTGTGTAAATAATCGTTTGTGTCGCTATTAACTTGCCCCTGCATAACCATGTCATAAAGACAAATATCAATTTTTGAATAGGCAATATTGAGCTCATTCTTAGATATCTGGACATGCGTCTCAGTGAAAAGCAACTCATGCATACGATTATTATAGTCATTGACATCCATCACAACTATTCCTCCACCCTTGTGCCATTTCATTATCCTGATACTCTTTTTGCTACATAATTCTTAGAACAACAATGCCTCCTCATTGGATAAGTTGTAGTCGCCAGCTGTTTTTATTTTAGAAAACGATTTCCGAATTTTTAATTCATACATTTTCTCGAAGAGAGACATCAGCCATTTAAGGGTGTGTTGAATGAACTAGCTTTTCTGAGAGGTTTGCTGGGGTTTGTGCCAGAGTTCAGGGAGCCAGTTTTGAACCAGAGTGCCAAATTAACTTACGTGTAAACAATTTTAAATTGATTAAAACCTCAGCCAAATTGGACTCCTTAGTCAGTATGAAACTCAGCCCTTTGCTTAACAAATTGGCATGTTCAGTTGTAATGTTGAAACTTGAAAAGTTATACACAGAAAAATCTTTACCCCCTATTTTGAATACAAACTGGTACCTCACCAAAATTATTAGGGGTAACCGTATTTTCAACATCAGAAAACAAGCTAGAACTAGACCCAATAGACATGGATACCTGTAAAGCAGGTTTGATAACCATATTAATAGTATCAAAGTGAACAATATTTGCAGATGAACTATTCAAGGATTCAGGACAGTTATCCAGCTGTGCCTCACTAACAAACTTAATGCCTGGATCCCCCCTGTTCATAACATCCTTTTGGAATGCTCCAACATTCATCCCAAAATCTGTGTCAGCTGCGCTACATCTGTATAACTGACTACTAGAAAAACAAAAGTCACTAGCATCAACTTCTGCTTCACAAAGTAAATTGGTCATTCCATAAGTGGTGTCATGTAAAAATTCTCCATTTTTAAATCTACTGTTTGTCCTTCAGAGGGGAATTAACTAGTGAACAGGCTGCCATAGCATTGTGAACCCCACCAGTGGTGCTTGAACAAATGGAGCTGTCAAAACTAATTGACTTGTTTACATCCATGAATACCAATTCAGACTAAGCATAACAATTATTATCAATATTTTGCACCATTAAATGTAGGTGAAATTAACTCGACACTATCTGAAAAGTTGTCAGAGCTGAACTCATGACTCAAGGATGAATTGTAATTTCTCAGATAGCCTATTAACTTTCATCGTAAATGTTATAGTTAAAACTGAGTTAAGTTACAATTTCCTTATGTTATTTCAGGGAAATGTAATGTACTATACTGCCAATGACACAGAGGTGTTATGTGTCTATGATGGCTGATAGATGCCTCCAGGAGATTGCTAGGCACAGTGAGAAGTGACTGGCAATCATATAAAACTGACTTTTCTGTTTAAAATGTGCACACATTTTGTGAAAACTGTGTTGAAAGTATATATAACAATTGAATTATGTAGTATTCCATAGTTTGTGCAAACTTTATATTTGCCTGTTTTTTGAGGGTGGGGTGGGGGGGTGGGAAAGCCATGTACCATTTGTGTGTTGTCACAACAAAGGCTGTTTGTGTTTAAAGAGGTTTGCCTTTGAAACCGTGTAGACATTCTGTCATTTATGTGGTAAACAATACAGTACTAATGTGGTATTCGTGTTTTTGGACAAAACATTGTTTTTTTGCGTAAGTGTGATACTTTACCACCACATAACTTTACATTTTAATAACTGAAATGTGTGCATCCAGTGCTTTATTTTGAAAATACATATGTGCATTTGAACAGGAATTTAATTATGTGATATTAATGTGTTGTGTCCTTTTCTGTTTTATGTAATAAAAGATTATGGCACCTAAATATACAAATTCACATAACCCCCCTTTTAGTAACCCTGAAAACAATTTCATAGTGCAGGCATTCAGGTGGCATAGCACCATTCCACTTGCGAGAGGACATGGGGATATGGCTAACAGAATGCAGATTTGGAACCAGATAGACAATGATATGAGAGCCATGGGGGGGGTGCAACAGGACTTATGATCAGGTGCATCATAGGGCCACTGATATTATCTCATCAGCCTGGAAGAGAGCAGCAGCAGCTGCCCATTAACAGCTGGCTACAGGGGTGTGGCCTGCTACAGAGCCACCACTGTTACCAAATGAAGAGTTCTCCAGAGAGCACAGTAGAAACTGCACACTAACATCTGATTGATGTTAGTGCTGATCTTTCTGGGAGGACAAGTATGTGCCAGGAGAAGGTTCTGGGTAAGCTTACCTATATCAAGTTGTAGGATTTGATTGTATAATAAAATTTAGAAACATTTAACTAATACTTTAAGGTATTTTTATTTAGTTAGTTAGTTATTTTATGTTATTTTATTTATTATTTTTTTTTTTGCATGGACCTGTTGTTAACTTAAGAGACTTAACAACACATTTTTTCACTATACATGGATGGATGTGTCAGCCAAGTTTCATTTAAAATTATTGTTAATCGACATATATGTAAAAATTGTGTATTCATCGTCCTCCTGTGTTATTGCAATTGGGATGATCACCTCACTACCAAGTATGAAGTTCAGCAGAGGCCCAGCAAGAAATGCTCCAGATCCATGTCTTTGAAATATGGGAGAAAACCTGCAGGAACACAGGGAGAACATGCAGAGTCTCCATAGAAGGCACCCCTACCAAGAATCAAACTAGAGAACCTCTTGTTGTGAGGCAATAATGCTAACTGCTGCACCACTGCGCCACCAAACAGCAATGCAAACATTTTTACTTGATTGATGAAAATTTGTCAGATATAGGTATTTATCTATAGGTGTGAGGTGGGTGTAATGAGTTTTGTGTGTATTGTGGTACCATCTGTGATAGTGTGACCAGTGTTAGTTTGTTATCATATAAATTGTTTTAAGTGTTTAGAATAGGTATTAATTTCTTTCATGTGTTTGTTGCGTATTATCACAGGTAATCCTGACAGTGGAAGTCTAGGACTCCTACCAACTGATGTCAGGGTATCGGCAGAATCTGATGATGATTGTGGCCAAACACAGGCAAAGTCGAGGATTCAGAGGTTGAATCTGACACTGAGGTTGAGATTCAGCCATCCCCAGTATTTGATTCAGAAATAGTAGACCTATGCATACCTATTCCCCTGAGCCCTCAGATATTGGACAGAAGGAGGATGACATTCTTGATCAGGGTAGTATGGTTACTGTGGTTTCAATGCCAGTTCACTCCAGCCATAGTCACATATGTTTATAGCCATCACTGAGGTACAGGCATGTTTCATTAAGGCCTCTGAGGACATGTTTAAGGTTGTAGATGTGGTAAAGTCTGACATGTATGATTGCCTCTGCAACGTGGCCAATTCAGAGGATCAGATGAATGACATGATGGAATGGGCATTGTCTGTGATGGAACATCTACTGGGAGGAGGGACAGCATCCATGCAGACATAGGTCATCATCATTTGATATTAGCCAATATGGCCATGCCCGATCACATTCCTGTAGTGACACTACTTCCACTGCTCCATCAGTGATTGTGGTGTCCACACCTAGATGTGGTAGACCATGGGGTCATGGTCCTGGGCATATTCATGAGGTGAACCCGACCAGCGGACACCAGTAATGTTAAGGTCAGCATGTCTGACCATGGGCATGGATGTACCAGTGCAACTCCTGGCAGAGACAGTTATCACATTCTGTGATGACAGCGATCAGCTGTTAACTGTACCAACCATGGTTTTCATCTGTCTGACATGCTAGGATGTAGCGCTAGCTCAGAGCTTGGCTGTGTTCTTGCAGACACTCAGACACATTTCAACTTGACTACCCAGACAGGCACACACACACATAACAGTTACATGGGTCATTCATAACATTTACAGATCATTCTGTCTCAGTGGCCATTTGATACTTTATACAAATGTCTGCCTGTCTCTCTTTCTTACTCACATGCAAAATGTCTGCCTGTCTGTCTTTCTTACTCAGATGTGCTCACTACCTTTTGTGTCAGCCTAGGCTTCCTGCCCCTCCCCCAACACATACATAACACCCTTTGTAAACGGTAACTGTGCCATATCCTTGATTTTCTAACTTTTGGATCCAAGGATACGCTCTTCTGATGCCCGGGGTGCATACCTGACTGAGTGCTTATTATATATGAGTTTGTGATGCTCTTTGGAAAATTGTACTGCTTTTCACATGTTTTTGTATTGTGTGTATCTTTGACATATGAGTCCTATTAGTTTATAGTGAACACATTTATTGATATAAGTCAGTGGTGTCATACATTGATGTGGTCCCTGTAAAAATCACCCAACTTCTACTTAGTTACATTATCAAGTAACATTATGTAAGGATATGCCATTCATTTGTGTTCTTATCCATTTATTTTCTTATTCTAGGTTCAGCACTTAAATTGATTGTACGCCATTTACAAGAATTGTAATTCGGGGCTGACTCTGTGTGAAGCTAGCAGTACACAGCCAGTACGTGGTAAAGTAAAGTTTGTGAGCATTGACCTGACATTTATTTTACCATATGTATTAGCATGGGATGGCAATTTTTATCTCCTTAGGTGGTGAGCATGTGTGGAACAGTGGGCTGTTCCTCATTGAACAGAAGAGGCTCGGCTTTGCGATTTCTGATTGACTCGTATGCCGGTATATGAGACAATCAAAAATCGCAAAGCATCTCTCAAGCAACCAGAAACTACACTTAACCAGCATCTACCAATCCCCATGGGTGCCAGTTAAGTGAGAGTTTATTGTAGTATGTTTTTCTTCAAGAGATGGTAATAAAATCCATTATCAAGCATAATAATGGAATTAACCATAAAATGTAATACTTAAAAGTCAATGTTCAAGTATGGACATACATCCTTCTCTGTATCTGTTGACTGCAAAGTAAAGGTTTAAATCGATTGCCGTATCAAAGTGACCTGTCACTTTTGATTTGGAATCATGCTCCATAAATTACCTGATGTTCATTAACAAGTGTGTTTTTGAGCATGTTTTACTGACTATGAAGTGTATTGTAAAAAAACCTATTAAAGAGGAAAATTGTTTCACTTTAATTGAACACTATAGGAGCCTAATGACATTGACCTCTCAGTTAATGGAGTGATTGCATTCATGGATCAATACATTCTACAGGACATAGCAGTTAGTTGCTTTCACAGCAGTTTTGTTTACCAAGCAGTGATTTTTTTTCACTTAAGTAATAATGTGACAAAAATGTTCTGTACTAATCCAGAAATGAAATGTGGTCTTTCATGCCTTTGTGAATTAAATTCTTAACTGAAATATTGTAAATCTAAAAACTGGTTTTAGTCATAACTGTGCCATGTTTTCAAATGTGTTCAGATCGCACATTCATATTAGACTGATTTCTTAAATTCCTTGCATCTTTTATTTAGTAATTATGCTGCAGAGCATACCACTTCCTTTTTGGTGCACTGTCGTGGATTAAATATACTCACTGTATTGATGTAATAAAGTAAATGCACAATTTAAATATGAAACTAATTTTACTTTTATTTATATTTTCAGTTTTAGTTAGTAGTCAAACAGGTATGCCTGTTAGGCAAAAGTACCCTTTTCAGTGGTAAACCCAAGAGTACAATCTGTTTAATTGGTGTACTCCAATCTAAGCAGTTTTCAAATGAAGTTTATGGGTATCAAACCCAGGAACAAAGATGATACCTGTTATTATTTCATAGACTGGGGTGTAAATATTGATGATTTAATATGGAAGAAGATGTTACAAAGATTTAATACACCAGTCTGTAGATGGGACTTGCTTCACTGAAAGAAATGTGGTTGCCTTTAACAGAAGTAAAACATGCAGAAAATCTGTCCATTAGTTTCTAAGGATTATTTGGGTGGCCACGGTGGTGCAGCAGTTAGCGTTGCCACCTCACAGCAAGAGGTTATACGGTTCAATCGTCGGCTGGGGTGCCTTCTGTGTGGAGTCTACATGTCCTCCCTGTGGTCGCGTGGGTTTCCTCTGGATGCTCCGGTTTCCTCCCACTTACCAAAGACATGCTGTAGCTGGATTGGACACTCTAAATTGGCCCTAGGTGTGAGTGTGTGCATGTGCGTGCCTTCTGTGGAAGGTTAGGTGCCATGCTAGCAACTCAACACTGTAAAACTCCACTGCCAATCATGAGTGGACAGGTGATCTGCTGTGGCAACCCCTAATCGGGAAAAGCCAAAAGAAGAAGCTTCTAAGGATTATTTAGGAAACAGACTTCCATAAAATTTGCATTAGTATTATTCATTCAAAAGAGAATGTGAAATGTTGAATGTGCAATAACCATTTTTTTTTCTAAATTCTCACACTGGGTAAATATACAGATGTGCTTTGAACATGCAATATAGAACATGCACTGTTTTATCCTGCACTCCCTAGAGCTCCATGAAAGATAGCATGTACATTTTTCCTAGAACTCAAAGAATGTGACCCAGAATAACATGGTCAGAAACTGATAGAAGCTGCTTTTTCATGCAGGAACAATTAAAAATAAAAATAATACACACACTAGTATAAACACACACACACTCAAAGCAGAAATGCCAAAAAAAATATATATTGCAAAAGGAAACTGTTTCATTTTGAGATCCCTTAACCAAAACCCTGCCACTAAACTCAGGCATGTTTTGTCTGACTGGTGTTACCTCCTTCCACCTTACTAGTGCATGTTTACAATAACTCTAACCTTCCCCCTTTCTGGGTCACTACCATTACACAAGACAATCACACACACACCACATCAGCAACACACAATCACAGCACTAAAACTGTCCTCCTATCTATTGCTTACTATAACGCTGTCATGGAAATACCCAGAGGCAAACTCCAAATTCTAAAATTTCAGTATATTTAAATCACAAACTAACAGTTACTTATCCAAATGCAGTCAGTCTTCCTTCTTTTGACATCTGCAGTTTTCAACAATAACAACACTTGATGAGTTTCTCAAGCAGTTCACTTTATTAAACAACAAAAATTGTGACCTAAGTCAAAGACCAGCAATCCTAGACTGAAGCAGGCAAAGATGTATTTATTTATTTTAGCACAGAAGACACAAAAATGATTCATAATCAGAAGGTGATGTGGGTATATGAGACCACAAGGTTAGGTTTTAAAATCAGAATTAAATATCCCTTAATTATATCTAAACATGTGAACAGAAATACACAAAATATAACAAAAAAAAAGGGGAGAGAGAGATCTTCGTAGGTACTAAAATGGCTCAACATATAAGAATATCCTCAATTAATTCTTGAAAAGAAAGGTAAACAGACAGTGTATGTTGAAGAGATTTAGCCCATAAATCTTAATGTCGTAGCATATCTGTTCGTACTGTTTAAAAAATAATGAGATGATTGGCAAATGAAGCATATAGGAAAAGTAATGGAAAATGATCGTTTAGTGGGATACTGCTGAAGCCGATGGAAAGCAAAAAAATTAAAGTAACTGAGGAGTACCTCCAGTGACTGCTGGTATCTACTGTTACATTTTATTATTGAGACCTAAGAAATACCTTCTTGCGTCTCCACAGATATTGCACAGCTGTGCCTGCCCTACATTCACACTGACATCCCCAGTGTCCAGCTGTAGAAAGCTACTGAATGCGTTATTTGCTTTTGAATATAGCAGTGAATATATGGTAACTTTAGTTCTGCATCGCACCTGCAAAACTAGGGTATGATACGCTGTATCCAGGACAGTATCATAATATCTTTTTCTGGTAAAAAGGAGATATATCACCAAAATACAGAGCTCAGCTCATCAGGTATGAAGTGAGAAGTGGAGCCTTTGGCCACATAAATGGTATCTTTGTGAGTAACTCAAGATGCATGACTCAAGTTTGGTAATTTTCAGTTATGTTCTGGATGATGAAATTTGGATAGCTACCATGCTGGACAGATCATCCAATGTCAGCAAGTTTCTGGCATGCATATTGAAAGACATTTATTTATTTATAGGTCAGTTTTATTTTACCATGTCTGCTATACCACATGAGAATGCAATCAACACCTTTAAGATTTACAGACTTCCTTTTTTTCTCCAAGACATATTGTTTTCTTGTTTTTCTCTGTAGAATCAGCTTGATAGCTCTTCCGTCTGCACCTGGTCAGTATAAGTACTCCACTGAGTGATGGCTGGGTTGCCCTAGACTTAGAGAAAGCCTTATTGTCCATTCGTGCCGGACTAGGGTTCCCAGTCTGCCCATTTATTCTACAAGGGTGAGCTTCAGCCAGTAGAGAGTGGGCCAGCTGCTGATTCTGAAGATTGGTGTACCCATGCCAAGGTGTTTTATCCTCTTCCCTTGCAGTAGCTCACTAGGCCTCAGTGCACGCTGCAGGTAACAGGGACAATGCTTCCTTATGCTCACTCAAATACCTGCAAATGCATGATAAGAGCATGTTCTTGTAGGCTGATTTTTCATGTATGTGCAGCATTTGGTGTCATACCTCTTAACCCGTAGACATTGACATTAGGTAAAAAGTCCCTTGAAAAGTACCTAGCCACAGCAAAAAAATCTGGACATCTAATTGGTTTAAAATGTGAATGCTAGACAGCACATAACTCTTCCTGCTTCCCACTTTTGTCTAAAAAAAACAAGAGTGACAACATTTAGAAAAATATAAGTACATTATCAAAGAGTCAGTATAAAATCTGTAGAAGTTAATGAACTGCATTACAAAATACTACCATACAAGGTAATTTATTTTTGCCTCAGGAAAGAGAGATTTAAGACGTGTGTCCCATTTTTTTGTTATTGTTGCTGATAGTATGTTAGTTATGTAGTTTTTTTTTTTTTTTTGGGATACAAGAGAGTTTTGAAAAGTATGTACGATAATAAGGGGGATTCAGGAAATAGTGTGAAGGAGGAAGTCAAGTTTGAAAATAGGGACATGTCTTCAAATATAGGGACATCATATGTAGGGCTTAATCAGGACTGAAGCTCGGAACATTCCTTCAAAACAGCACATCTGAGAGGTGTGTTTGTTGCTATCTATATTCTTTGCACAAGTAACAAGCATGAGCCTCCTACTTCACTTCAAGAAGGTTGATCTGGCATCAGCTGCTCACTCTTACTTCATGCACCCAAGCCACTCATCAAACTGCAGTGACCTAGATGTAGGCAGGGCTTTATCTCTCTATGTCACTGGAGCAGACTGGAAGAAGCATCTATAATAACTGAATGACTTATTTTTGCTCTGAAATATATACACCCAGAACTAATGGTATGACATAATGACAATATATTTATATAAAAAAATATTTTCTTCACAGCACCTACATAAAGAAAAATCAGTGCAAGTTTTTTTTTTTTCCTTTTCTTTTCTTACAGTCAATCTGGGGGGGCTTTGTTTATTAAAATATGGACATTTGTCAATGATTAAGGTCAGACCCTCTAATTATCTTAAATATAATATGGTTTCTTAAACATTTATCTGAAGTATAATTACATGAAGAAGAAAAATAACTCAGTTTGTCATTAACAGCTGTTTGTCTCCAATGCCTTTCAGTTTTATATATCCTTGACTTTATTCAGCCTTGATTTTGAGACATACTATGCAGAATGGATCATAATTTATATTAAATGATTGTCATTCTCTCTTTTTTAACTTAACATATTTTCTTGGTACAGTTGTCTAACAATGATAAACGAATAGAATGAATAAGGGAAAGAATGCATTAGTCACAGATTCAAGCATGTCTATACATGACAGTACAGAGTGAACACAAAGGAAGTTTCATGGCAAGTCAGCATAAAACTGGTAGATATATTTAGTGTCAGTAAGTTATACCCAGTTGAGAAGTATCATCCCACTGTTAACAATTAACAGACCCCCACAGCAGGTAAAAAAAATAAAAATTGTTGAGGAGAGTGGGAGAAACTCCCCCCAACAAACATATGAGATGTCATATTAGCCCTGACTATTCATTTTATTTTTCCTACTTTGCTTTAAAAATGGTAGAAGGAAGTCATATGCAGATGCCAATCTCTGCAACTTAAGCATTTTGTCCATACAAATGAGTGATTTTGTAGCTAGTCTTGAATGGTGACAGTTTATCTCTGTAGTCTATTACATTTTCCTCATCCTCTCCATTTTGTGTACAGCCATCTCTGCTGCACCATTAGATGGATCATATAATGAAGCAAAACAAGCTTAATAGTTTTCTTTTCCCTTTATAAAGTTTGCTTTCTCCACACTGGTACAAAATACATTTATAGATAAGCATTTCAGAATACTAAGTCTACAAAAAAATCTACCAAACAAAGAAACACTTAAAAAAAGTATATGCAAAAGTGCAGTCTGTATTCTTCTTCACCAGAAAAATGTAATTTACCACTAACTGAACACATTCTGTCTGGGATGTCAGCAAATAAAACATATTAGACAATCATCTTAGCAGGCATGCACATTAACTGAAACTTTTGTAACCCCAGTTGCCCTTGCACTGAACCTCCATCTGCTTCCAGCTTCTATCAACTTCTCCCAGCTAATCACTACTCCTACAGACACCAAAATGATTCTCCACTAGAACATAACAATCCTGATAGCATAGGATAATATGATAATCTACATAACTCCTTAAGTGACCGTCATTGTATCTTCACCATTCAAATGCAATCCATTATACAGGAATCAGCCTTATATATTTTTGTCAGAAATCATTAAAAGTTAAAAAAGACAGCTTTAAAGAAGTTCTTAGCCTTTACATGTGAAACATCCTAAAATTCTCCCCCTTAATGGAGCTATAGAAGACTTCAACTGTGTATTCCTAAACATTCTTAAAACATATGCCCTAATCAGAAGAAAATGAGCCAAATCAAGCCCTGTGCCATGGTTATCAATACTTAGAAAATAAGTCACAAGACAACATGACAGAGTCTGGTGCTCCTAACAAGCCAATAACATTTATTTTGCCCTCCAAACAAATGTCATCTCAAAAGCATTGTTAAATCCAGGATTCACTTAGACAACTAAAATATTTTTCAAACTATCAAAATATCAACAGCAATTCTTCTAAAAAGTTCTGGTTCGCTGCATACTGAAACCTATTTACTGAAACCTAGTAAACTACTATAACCAATCCTGAATGGACCACCCAGGTTGCAGACAGGACCCAGACAGCCACAAACATAAACCAGATGAATTTTATTAATACTATTGTCAGTCACGCAAACATGGCAAGTGGCATTGCGCTACAATTAACAGTGAGAACTTTACAATGAATACTAAGGTAGGGAATGTCATGTACATAGTCCTGTGGCAGCATGTGTTAAGTGTAGATATGGAGTGCAGCTGGTTCTGGGTTCTGCTACAGGGTGTACAAACTTTGTTTTATTGTTGTGACATTGCAGATTATGACAATGAACTGCAACATACACAACTGTTTTCTTAATCTTTTTGTGGCAACAGCTGTAAGTGTAGGGCTACCATACACATGGCCTAGGGTTCAAATACAGAATATTTCATTCCCTTTTAACTTTGTTGCATTTCTCATTATAGCCAATCTCACTTATAACACTTGAAATAGTGTAGATGATAATAATATTTATATGTTTGAGGGCTGAGACACTAATATTATATGTTATTTATTTTTTTATTTATTTATCTATGTGTTATCCATTTATTATTGATAATATGACTGTAGGCATACTGCATACTATGTTCATGCAAGTATATTTCTGCTATCGGGACTGCCATGGCCTCCACATTTAACTAACACAGTTAAACAAGTGCTTGTATATCAAATAACCTTAAAATCGCATTGCTTGCTACTGTTGTGCAGCATTTACTATCGCACTAACACATTGCCTGGCAGTGCACACCCTTGACTACTGTGTTTGCATGATGGCATGCGATGCACAACTTTTTCAAATGCTGCAAAACCAAGAAATGTGCACACTCAGTAAGCACGATTCTTGCAATGACATTAAGGATACAAAATGCAATTGGTGTGAAATGCTAATTCTACATTGGGCTTGGTCTATGGTACTCATGTATGGTGTTTCTGGTGAGGGTGTGCACTTCTGAGAGCAAAGGTGAGGTGTTCAGGAGTCTAAAGTCTTTATCAGACTCCTAGTTAAGGAGCATGGGTCCCAGTTGCTGCAATGGGACTATTTAATGTGAGGTTCTATGCCATATGATTGGCAAGTAAGCTAGAAGCATATGGTATGTATGCATCAGAACAGTACTGTTATTGTAGCAATAAAAGCTAAAGATGGCTTAGTTGGTATTAATACAATTGTATCACATTGAGCATGCATATCTGAATTGTAAAAGAAAGCATGCATGCCTTAGTTTGTAGTACAAAGCAACACTTCCATATTGTCAAATAACAGTGAGCATGAATCTCTAAACTGTAAAAGGAAAGCATGTATGCAGTGGTCTGTAGGACAAAATAACAGTACAGTATTAGACAGTAGTCAGCAGTTGTGGGTTCAAAAACCACACTTCTCAAAAATACAGTACTGTCAGGTTTTTATCATTATTGCAATGTAACTTCAGACGTATATACCAGTGGCACAAATAGCCTGCTGTAAACTGTAATCAGTATAATTGGAACACTCATATATGCAATATATGCACACAGCAAGGATTGCTGGCTGCAATCTGTACTATAGTGTGCATCTGTTATGAACTGAGTAGTGTTAAAAGTAATACATTTGTTAGGAGTTTATAGAGTTTAAAATAAAGGTAACAACATAGAGTCAAATAATTGCATCAGTGCTTTGTATGTTACATATGAAATTACCAATACTTTCCCTTTTTTTCTCTTACCCCAACCTTATCTTCTCTTTTATTTATTTTTTTTTATTTATTTATTTATTTTTGTTTTTTCCCCCACAGCACAGCAGGGTAGCCCTGTCCCACTGGATCCTCCAGCTCCCACTCCAACAGCTACAGCACCACTGCCCAGCACATCTGGTGCATGACCTGGTAACATTCCTCTGCTGCCCCTGCACTACCTGTCCCCTTATGTAGTTCTTCCCTGTAGGATAGGCCTGTGCTTCTCTATGGAAGCAGAGGCAGAGGTGGTGACTTTATCACCTGAGAAGAACTGCCAGGGATTGTGTGCCACAGTGTGGGTGGTGTGTACACCTGATGGAGTGCCTGTTCTCCATCCTGGTTCAAAATAGTTGAAAGAAGATGCAGACGTCAATGCCTGCAGCAAGCCTGCAGTGTAGTGAGGTGACAGTGATGACAAACCAGTGTGTGAGGACTCAATTCTCACTGTCACCCAGCTTGAGGGGGAGTACAAAGCGAAATCCTTGCTAAACTGTGACAGTTACTATTAATTGTATAAAATACATCTTCTACTTTATTGACTTTGTGGCAGCATGTGTTAGTGCGTTGTTTTTGGAGGCAGCTGTTATTGGGTTCAAATATGAGTGAAAGTAGTAATTTTACAAGTGTGTATGATACCTTTAAATACTATTATTATATTACTGCTGTTCACCAGTGCTTCTTCTTAGGGGTCACCACAGCAGATCACCTGTCTGCTCATGATTGGCAGTAGAGTTTTACAGTGTTGAGTTGCCAGCCCAGCACCCAGCCTTCCACAGAAGGCATACACATACTCACACCTAGGGCCAATTTAGATTGTCCACTCTACCTACAGCATGTCTTTGGGATGTGGGAGAAAACCAGGGTACCCAGAGGAAACCCATGCAACCACAGGGAGGACATGCAGACTCCACACAGAAGGCACCCCAGCCAAGGATCGAACCAGAAAACCTCTTGTTGTGAGGCAACACTAACCTCTGCACCACTGCGGCTTCTCTGCTGTTCATCATTGCTATTATATTTAATATATTTGGATGGAGTGCACTTAGTGATCACACAACCTATTATGTTTATTGCTTGCAAATATACAGCTCTGTCTTACCTTTCTGTGTATCTTGGTCATTCATCAGTTATCTGACTAAACCTCAGAGACATGCAGTGTAAAAGCCAGTCTATATCATTTACCTTAAAATGTGTGAGGATATTAATTGGGAATACTATGATATGCAGTTGCCATCAAATCAAGGGCAGATTGGATGGCACAAACAAGGACAGACTGCTCTTTTTTGGGGGGAGCAAAGGTGAGTTCCTGTCATGGCACATTCAAGGGTACACAGTTCTTTTTTTGGCGGGGATCAATCTGAGTTACTGTTATGGCACAACCAAGGATATGTTGCTCTTGTTACTCTCTTTGTTTTGCATCCTGCCTGTTTGATCTTGTGAGGGCTGTGAAGTCAGAAACTGCAATGTGTATCATTACTTTCTGACTTCTTTATGTAATGATTTCCCATTACAAACATATGGTACTAAACTGAGGGTATGCAGTAGTAAAATGTAATTTGGAAAGGTATGAATGTCCAAATCTTTGATGCCTAAGGCTAATGGGCACATACACGTCAAATAATTCTCTGCTGTCTCATGTTATATTAATTTCTGTATGAATCTCCCACCTTTTACTTCTTTACTTTATTAAATGATGAAATACAAGGACATGCCATAATATTATTATAGAATACAGTACATGTTCAGGGCTTAACTTGTAATGCAGCAGTTGCCACAGTATTAGTTCAAGGCTGACTGTGATGCAAGCAATACACAGCCAATATATGGGGAGGTAAAAGTTGTGTCTCTGAGTTGAGGCCGGCAGAGGTCTCAGAGTTCCTCTAGTGTGTCTCTGTCCACCCTCTATCACTTACACTGTCCATGTCATGTATGTTGTGTTAAGTTAAATGTGGCATAAAAAACTCTTCTCTATCTCAGCCTAGGTCTGTTGGCAGCAGCTGCACTATCTGCAGCCTCTAGCCATACAAACAGATTAAAGCAGCAGCAGCTCCTAACATTCTGTCTGTTTAGACTTTCTGTGTTTCTAATCCACAGGAAAAAACAGCATGGAGACTACATGGATGCTTTATAATTTGTTGAATAGCTCCACCAGATTGGTTGATTAGCATGCATTTCAGCTGCTCATGTTGTAATTAGTATCTATGAAAAATAGGCTAAAACAGATGCAATCCATTAATAATCTGCTCCATTATAAAAAGGCAAATGTGTAGCTAGCCAAACTGATGGTGAGGACATTTGCTACATGTTTGCAGAACTTCATGGAAGTGTATTTCTTCACAAGATTTCCTTAGTGAGGAGTATTGAACTCCAGCGGTTATGCTCCCAGTTTGTTACCTAATAATGCATATTCTGGAATATACTTATGAATGTTATAATTCAAAGGCTTTTACACTTTTATTTGTATGAATTAGTTAGAAGTCTACTGATGGCTTGGCTTTGTTTGCCAAGCCATTTCAGAGGTGCACTTGATTGAGAATACTTAAAAATAGACTGTTGTGTGATAAGTATGTACAAATATTTCAGGGACAGGTCCTTTGAAAGCACTTTTAGCATTTCCAAGATGTTTTATTAGCAAAATGGTTTATTTCCCTGTCCTCTTGTGGGTAGGGGAGCAAAGAAGAGTTACTGTTATTTCACACAGTAGAATGGACTGTTCTTTTTGGAGGAGCACAGTTCAGTTACTGCTATGGCACATACAATGATATGTTGCTCTTACTACTCTCCTTGTTTTGCATCCTGCCTGTTGTTTGTATTTCACATCTCCAGAATGTTTTATGTTTTTTTCAGTGGGTACTACTAACTGGCTACCTTTACTGTTTTATCTGGAAACAGTTACTTTGTAATTATGTGATACATATGTGTATTATTCTGTTGCCTTTTTGGACACAAATGACGTCAGTGAGGTGGCGACTCCCATTCAACAATTGGGAAAACATCATTTTTGACAGTCTCTGCCAACATGGGGCATTTCTGCTGGGAAGGGGTAGGCCCAATATGGCACACAGTCTGCAATTACAGCAGCACATTGTTGAGAACATCAGTTCTGTGGCTGGCTACAACCAAACCTATGAACAGGTGCACCACAGGGCCACTGACATAGCTACCACTGCATGGAGATCAGCGGCTGCAGTTGCCAGAGACCAAAGAGTAACTGGGGAGGGCCTGCTATAGAACCACCTCTTAGCCCCAATGAAGAGTTTCTGGTGAATGTCCTCCATCATGAGAGCTCAGAGCAGAGTAGACCACATTATGTCCTTGATGTGGGCGCCACTCCTTCCATGTCCCAAGATGAGCTTCCAGGTAGGCTTTATTACATATGTCACCAGCTGAATACTGTTGTATAGTAAAACAATTGACATAAATGTTACTTCTGTGTCACATGTCTTTTTGGGGGGGATTGAAGATTGTTACAGTCATAAACTTAGTTTTGAGTTCTCAACCACGTTCTTGTTAAAGTAGAGTTAATGCAGATATAGAGGAGTACATGTATTACCCCAGTCTTACTGTTAAATGTGATGATGTCAGCACTGCAGATCAATTTAAAGAAATATTATAATGTGTCATTTTAGGCCTGTTGAATTTATTGCTGTATTGTCTGTAATAGTGACAACACTGTTAGTTGTTTAGCATATATTGCACCATAGTAGTACAGGTATTAATGTAAGCATTCCTTTTTATCACAGGTGATCATGACAGTGGGAGTGTGGGCCCTGTGCCACTTGATGTCATTGTCTCAGCAGACACTGGTGATGGTGGCCAAATTGAGGCACACTTGGGGGGGGTGCAGATGTTGAATCTGACACAGAGGTTGACATCCAGCCACCCTTTTATTTTCCCCAGACACAGCCAGTAGGCTTATGCCTATCCAGTCCACTGATTCCGCAGACACTGGACAGGTGGAGGATGAGGACATTGATCACGGAAGTGTGGCTACTGTAGCTTCATGCCTGTTGACTTTCTCTGTAGTCAAACAGTGGGTGAGGTGGCACACAGGACAGTTGATAGGGGTGTTCAAAGGGGCCTTCCTGTCTCTCCTCCACCTGTTGCAGGTGTTTCTTCCCATGTCACTCAACATATGTTTAAGGATGTGATGGAGGCACAGGCATGTTCAGAAAGGCACTCCAGACAAATGCTAAGGGCTGTAGATGTGACACAGTCTGACATGCATGACTGCCTTCACGATGTAGGTGATTCAATGAATTGGATGAATGACACATTGGAAAGAGCAATGTCTTCTTGGAACATCTGCTGGGAGGGGAATTGAGTCCTCACAGGTGTAGGTCAGCCACAACATCTGCTGATAGCCAACGTGGCAGTGCCTGATCTTGCTCCAGTAGTGGCAGTACTTCCACTGCTCTGTAGGTGTGTGTGCTGTCCACACCCAGACATGGCAGGCCTTGGGGTCATGGTCCTGTGCATTCCCATGAAGGAAGCATGTCCATCAGACATCAGTCAAGTTCGGGTAGCAGCACTGCATCTGACCTTGGGCATGGAGGTGCCAGTGTAACTCTTGGCAGAGACAGTTCTCTTGGTTGGATGTGACAACAATGAACTGCCAACTCTACCATACATGGCTCACACCTGTCCGACATACCAAGATATAGAGCTAGCATTGAGCTTGTCTGTGTTTAGGCAGACTCTCACACACCACTTTGGAACCCCTACAGACACACACACACACACACACACACACACACACACACACACACACACACACACACACACACACACACACACACACAAATAACAGTTACATGATTCAGCCTACCTGCTTCACTTTCTTACTCAAACATACTCACCGACCTTTTGTGTCAGCCTAGGCCTAATGCCCCCTCCACACTACACCCTGTGCAAGTGATGATAACCATGCTATATCCCTGTTTTCTCTCTTTTGTATTCAGGGATACAAAAGCTTTGTGTCTGATGCACAGGGTACAGAGCTACATTAGTGATTAGTTTATCTGCATTTGTATTGTTGAACTGATAATTGTACCAGTCACTTATATTTGCCTTGCCAAGTTATACAGTGAACAGCATCATCAATATAATACAATTCTCTCTTTTGCATGAACCTCACCAGACACATGCAGCAGCTGGACAGACCACAAGGTTTTTTCATCGCGATAACACAGGGCCTACAAACCATGCCATGATGTATGTTTATAGACTAAAAGACATGTCACTGTAATCTGTCTGGTATTGGATGAGCCAATGCCTGCCTTTGATCATGGCCTCGTGGCATGACTGCATATGCAATAATCTGATATATCTGATGACATCAGCATTGTCTGTTGAGCATATGGTAATAACAGTGTCCCACATGCTGGAGTAAAATGCTCTCTGTAATGTCAAATAGCAGCTCACACACACACACACACACACACACGCACACACACACACACACACACACACACACACACACACACACACACACACACTTGACTGCATTGAAAACAGAACCCCTACCTAAGTGCACAGACTACAGAACACAGTACTTAAAGCAAGCACCATGACACAAGTCCGAC
The DNA here is from genome assembly GCF_019279795.1 of Protopterus annectens. Classification (NCBI taxonomy): domain Eukaryota; kingdom Metazoa; phylum Chordata; order Ceratodontiformes; family Protopteridae; genus Protopterus; species Protopterus annectens. The sequence continues at coordinate 1,447,309,563 of NC_056728.1, forward strand.
TTTTACATGGCTGCAGGTCAACTTATAGTAGATGACATCAGCAGTGCATGTTGAAGAGAAGAAGTTGGGAGGCCTGCCTGAAATGTATCTGTAGGCAGTTGCAAGTATCACAATATTGCTAAGCCTTGCCATTGGAGTAGTGACTGTAGTATAGCACATCTACTCTGTGACTAGACACGCACACACTCACACACACACACAGACAGACAGACACACACACACACACACACACACACACAAAAAACAAGTTGACTACAGTAAGAAAATAATTCCTACCTAAGTGCACAGACTACAGAACACAGTAGTTAATGCATGCACCACGACACACGGCTGTCCTTTACATGGCTGCATATCAGCTTATAGTGGATGATATCAGCAGTGCATGTTGGAGAGAAGAAGTTGGTAGCCCTGCCTGAAATGGATCTGTGAGCAGATGCAAGTATCAAAATACTGTAATTTTATGAGATTGGGGTGGTAACTGCAGGATGCACACTTGCCCTTCTGACTAGACACAGACACCACACACACACACACACACACACACACACACACACACACACACACACACACACACACACACACACAGTTGACTGCAGTGAGAGAAGAACCTCTACCTATCTAAGTGCACAGATACAGAACTTAGTGCTTTATGCAAGCACCATGACACAAGTCTGATTTATACAAGACTGCAGGTGAACTTATAGTAGATGACATCAGCAGGCCATGTGGGGGGACAACAGTTTGGGAGGCCTGCATAGGCACATAGATTCATATGTTCATATGAACCCACTACCTTAACAGCACTAGGGTGTATAGAAGCCTAGCTGTGGAAAAACACACGTATCCTTATTGATCATAGTTGGATGTTTGAGTTTACCAGAATGAGGTTGTGAGAAAATACTATTGGCTCTGTCCATGAGGGACCACACAAAATTATATATTATACTTTGTAGTATGGTTGATATATGTGAGGAAAAAATACTGGGACAACAGTGTTGTACTGCATGGTGTGTGTGCGGGGCGCAACACATGGATGTATTGTAAATATATGACATATAGTTAGATCATGCCCTTAGGTTGCAATGCTTCCACAGGTAGTTTTAGGTCATACAAAGGAAATGAACAATAAACAGCTATAAGAAGGCATCATATATACAGTTTCAGAGCACAGTGATCAGTGAATTTGCACGATGGTTAACAAACTGTATGCACATGCAAGTTACACCTGTTTGCACTTACATAAGTAGTGCACAAACATGAGCCATATTGCTAACATCTGACAAGCAGAATGCAACAGTGGAAAACAGTTGCATGTATAGGCAGTTGTGTATGTGTTTTTCACAAAAGCCATGATGGTCCAGATAGCAGGAATACATTTATAGGACTATAGTACATAGTATGCCTGCAGTCATACATATGATCATAAGTGTGATAATACATAGATTGCTCCATCAGTAAAAGTATTACTGAATGGAATATGCTGTATTTAAACCCAGGACTATGTGTATGGTAGTCCTACTCTTATACCTGTTGCCACAAGAATGCCAAGGAAACAGTTGTCTAAGTTGCACTTCATTACTGTAAACTGCATTGTCACAGCATTAAATCAAAGGTTGCATACTCTGTACTAGAACCTAGTACCATCTGTACTCCAAGTCAGATTTTTACGATTGCCAAAGGATTAATTGAATGTATCTGGTTTCTATTTTTAGGTGTCTGCTTCCTAGGTGGGCCACCATGCTTTGCACAAACCAGATAAACACAGCCACACCTGAAATGTATTTGTTCTCCACTTCCACTGTTTGCACTGTGCAGTGCATCATACAAAAAGTGCATTTAAAAATGAGAAGAATAAGAAAACAACATTTAGTAATGGACACATATAAGTAACATAAATGTCTGCTGTCACATGGTAAGCTACTTTCTGTACAAATACACCACTATTCACTTCATTACTGCACCAAGTTAAGAAATGTAAGCATATGCCATGATATTATTAAAGAATACATTCTAGGTTCTGGATTTACCTTGCAAATGCAGCAGTTGACACAATTTTATTTCAGGGCTAAAATGTTTTTGTCTCTACTCCAGTTGTATTGAAGTATTCAGGAAAAACAGAATGTGGGCTACACATATGCTTTATAGCTTGTTGAATTGCTCCACCATGTAGAAAATCGCCTGTTTATGCTGTAATTAGCACCTATGAAAAACACTTGCTGCTATGTTAACTCCATTAATGCTCATTAGTGCACGAGGCACACATCCACACCACTGCACTCACCTACTCTTAAATAAGTTAAATGCAGATGATCTTATTATTACTTTCCTCCATTCCTGTGATATCCTGCAAACATGCAGCTCAAAAAGTGAAGGAAAGGTGGCAGACCTTGTACTAGAACCCAAGACCATCAATACTCTAGCTCTACACATACACATGCTGCCACAGGAATAATTATGTGTCAAGCACCAAGAAACCTTTAATTTATTCCTCCATTTCCAGTGGTTGCTCTAAGTGTTGCACCATGCAAGCAATGATAAAAATGTTTAAAAAATTACTTAAAGCAGACAGAGATGACACATTTTAACAAACAATAAAAAAGGATGAAACCAAATGTGTGAACTGTGGACTGCTTACATGCACTTTCACACTTCACAGACCTACATGTACACCTCTGTAAGTGACAAACCCCCTTGATGTCATCATTTGCTGTTGACATTCATTGAAAACAAACAATGTGGAAGTGCCTACGCAAAGTGAACATCCCTACACAGTTACAATTTTTGGGAGTCAGCAGTTGTAATGAGTTTGACCTCATTTTCATATTCACTGTGCTAACAGCCCTAAATCTACATGACTGGTGACTGTGTAAGCAGGAGAAACTGAAGGGGAGCCCAATATTGTGTACACAAGGGAGGATATTACTTTATCTCCACAAAAGAATGCAGGTTTTGATGAAATTTGACTGTACATTATCAGATGCATACTGCATATGCTTACATGGCAGCATGAATAGTCTGTTTCATGAGGTTTACACTTTTAGCTGTCTACATTAGTTACAAGTATATTTTTTATTTCAAGGTGGGGAGCACAGCTGCATTTATGTCATGTTACTTAAAAAGGATTGTTGCTATTGATACTATACTTTTGTAGCATCCTGTCTGTCTAATAATGTGATAATTTGTCTGCTGTTACATGTTAAGGTCAGTTCTATTCAGATCTAACCACTTTTACTTGCTCTTTTTTCCATGTAGACTCCATTTCATGGCCGTAGTCAAAACGTTTTCAAATACATGGGCAACACAAGCAGGGATTCTACACATTTACTTTCCAGCTTGTTTAATCATTACGCCGTGTTGGTTTGCTTTATTAGAATACAATTCGGCTACTTATGCTGTAATTTGCATGCCACAGAAATTGCCATGTTTGAGCATGAGTGCAAACTGCTACAGGGAGTTTACTGAATCTAAAAATATTCTCAGACACAAGTGCATTGCACCAAGATGTGCACACAGTCAAAAATGACCATGTAGGCTTTATTGAATCCCCTCATCATGTTGTTCACCTTTAAAACCAATCAATAATCCAAGAGCAGTTTCTCCCTTAAATCATTACATGGTCCCTCTATCAAAACTGTCTCTCATACCAATATCTGTAATGTCACTATTGACACATAACTTATATTTCATCTTTGTGTTCGACAAGTGATTAAAACTGCCAAATTGGTCCTCACTATATATAGCATCTGCCTTCCTACTACTCAGTCTTTCATATGCTATCTCTGCACTTACCATCCTACATTCAACCCAATTCTCAAAACTAGCACAATGCTATAATGAAATATCTAAGTTTGCCACCAACTCTCCCACCCTAGCACATCATTGTCACTCATTACAACATGTGAACTTCCTACAGTATCAAATCTATACAACATTACTCAGCTAAAACTTACTCCTAGCATACAATACACTCCAAATTTCCTTCCCTGAAATCTCACACAGAATGGCACTATATTCTGCTAGAAGTAAAATCCTTAGAACATCTGTCACATTATCACCATTGATAATATTTTTCATAATGGTGCACTGTACTCTCACCATGTAGCTGAACAATGGAACTTACTCCTTATATCAAATGAAATTAACAACCTACTGCACTTTACTTCTCTCCTAAACCATATCCACTCAAAAATTACTCTTCTCTTCTAAGATTGCATTTCTACTTGTCATTACTATTTTTATTTACTCTGCCATTAACTCTAACATGTGCCCCTTTTACAAGGTGGTCTTCACCACTTTAGCTCCTTATCACTCCAACTATTTCTTTCATCACCAATCTCACTAGACTTAACTGTCTTATTTCTACTCCCTCTACCTCCAGTCTTGTTATACACTGCTCTGCATAAATCTGACTAACTCAATAAAATATTTTTTACCCCTACACTTAATATAATATATTATAGCCCTCCTTTTTTACCAGCCTCTATGAATATTAGTTTCACTCAGACCTCTCAACTGTCCAGATTTTCATAGAATGTCCAGATTTTTGCGTCATATTTTTGGCCTGTTTTTCTAGTTTTCTCGAATTTTTGTAACAAAAAGTGAGGACTGAAGTCATTATATAATAACAGGCATTTGAGTTTCAGACTTCATATCCTTCAGAAAATGCATGGTAACACAACACTTTGCATTCTATCAACTTTGTAAGTTTATAAAAACAATATTTAAAATGTGTCCCTATTTTCGGGTTTTGTCCCCCTATTAATTTTGGTTCTGTCCAGATTTTTTGTGCCCAGAGGTTGAGAGCTATGGTCCCTTTGCTATACTAATGACTATATTCTTAGTACAGTCTTCCATTTTTTTCTTCTTCTTCCACTGTCCTTGCATTTCATAATTTCACTTATTAGCAATACAACTGCCTTATTTCTAATACCACAGTGTTAAGATTTCTCATTTCTCTCAGGTTCTTACATAGTCTGTTGAAAAGCTTATTTTTCTCTCTCGGGGAACTATACTTAACTCTCCCATAATTAATGTCTCTTCCTCAGATAAATTAATGTGATGTACATTAAACCAAATATTAGTTGTTATGTGGTTACAGTGATATGCATAGTTACTGTTTTACAATGCAGTCATACCTCTGCAATATATATTTTGGGATTAGTAATGTAATGTGATTTTTTGAGCTTAATAACTTTGTAAATTATAATGTACTCTCTGGAGCTTTTCTGCTTAAGATTCTTATGAAAAAAAGCTTTCCTTCAGTTGGATTTTTCTGGTAATTATAAACATATATATATATATATATATATATATATATATATATATATATATATATATATATATATATAGATATACACACACACACACACACACACACACACACATATATATATACATATATATATATATATATATATATATATATATATATATATATATATATATATATATATATATATGAGGCAACTTTTTCATTATTAAAAATGATCAGAGGCAGGTTTTATAACTTCAAAACTTCATAATACACAGCTTCTGATTTATATGGTAAGTGTTGTGCAATTTTGAAAGCAATTACAGTGACTCACTATTACAGATCAACCTTTCAGGTTGCATTCATAAACTTGTGACCAAATTGCATCTTTGGCAGACTAGTCTTTAATGTTCTGTGTGTGCTGTGTTGTATCACCCATGACATGTAACATTAATATATGTCAGGTATGTTCAATTTTATAGACATATTTTGTAACAAGGAATCTACCAGTTTTAATATCATCTACATTTCCAACGTTGTATATTTGCCTGAAGTTGGAAAAAAAGTAAAAGACAGTACTAAAAGTGACTTCACTTTCATATAACTGTGATTCAAATAACACAAACTTAAGTCAAAATCTTGAAAACTCTATATAAACTGAAATGGACTGAATTTTTTTTTGTTACAGTAAGAAAATGTCATAAAGTGCAAAGTAAAGTAATAATATTAGCATTATATTCTTATAAGAGGGCTATGCCTGGGGGAAGCCGAGTGCCATATGACACTGACAGACAGTCTGTAGCAAAGAGCAACATAGTGAAGACATTGAGTAAATGCCTCTTCATGTTGTTATCTTTCACAATCTGTAGTAATTCTTTTATGTTACAGATACAAAAAGCTAGTATCCACAGTGCAGCAAATGGCAAATTAAAGTTATTCAGACGTGTATCTGTTCTATACAGTGCATGCTATGCTAGGAGAGGAAGTAAAGAAGTACTGAAAGAGGAAAAATAGAAGATCCTCGAAATATGTTGAATGAGCTGCCCCTTTGTGATATATTGTGAAATGTGTATAAAGGGACGAGTGGATCTCCCATCATTACCAGCTTATGTGTCTAAAAGATAGACGTCAGGAAATTCTCCTTTCTGATAAGCAATTAGATTGGAACAATACTTTATTCCCTGAAATGGAAGCATTTACCTGGCCCCTGTTTGCTCTAGCAGTAGAAGGGCATGGTGAAGAGCCCAATACTGAAACAACAGGTATAGAAGGGCCTACAAGATGTCGATTCCCCTACACTCACACACACTTATGTCAGTGACATGTTGCACAGCATTGCACACACAACAGCATGTGCTACATTGTACTAATTCTAGCAGGGTCATCAACAAAGGGTCTAATGCATACCCAACACTGCCTGCAAGCCACAGCAAACAGCATATTTTGTGAGACTTTGCAGGAACCCTTGGTAATGGCTAGTCATGGGATAACTGTCAGAATTATAGAAACGTCTTAGGTTTGTGAAGTATGCAAATAATCACCATATTGGTCACTGCTGCAGTGGCTTTAGCTATATGGGTTATGTCTTGCCAAGGATAAAACAGACATCCAGCTTTTAAAGCTTCAGAGCATCTTCCATATACCAAAATTGTCAATAGCTCAAGCTCAGCTAATTAAAAGACAAGTTTTACATGGACTATGATAGAATCATATTCATACCTGGGGTATAGTGATTTGAGTGCATATGTGATATTATGGATCATCGCACCAGATAGGCAACCAGCAGTTATCTTCACTAACATGGTGTCACACAGTGGAATCCCCAATGACAAGAGTATTAGGTAAAGTGCTTGCTTACTCTATGGGCCTTGTTATTCAGACACCATTAAGTGTAGGCTTATGTGTGTTTTTTGGTGTTGCTTTTGATGTGTGCTTTAATGATTGCTGAGGGAAGGTGCTGCCATTAGACAGTTTAGAATGTCTTTGAGGTTTTGGAAGGTTTCTTTTAAGTGCCTCAGCATAAGAAGATCTATGTATGTGTGGTGAGTGATATGCGGGATGGATGAAATTTGCGCTTTCTTGACTTTCTTGACAACCTTCTTTGTACATGAAATTTTGCCTGCAAGAAAGTTGTGTATTTACATTTCTTGCATACTGTGCTAGTTTCTTTAAGGATTAACTGATTGTCTGAAAACATTAGACTATTGCTACATTGTCTCAGGATGTCCATATCTACCAAGTTAGCTACAGATGCATTTGGAAATCACATATCCATGTTGTCCACTCCTGTATTAAGGTGGGATTTAATAGTTTAAGGTTTGGGATTTAACAAGGGTCTCCTAGCTTGGTTTCCAGGGTTAACAGCAAGATGTTTTATAGTGCTAGGATATTGTATTGGTGCTGCTTGATGCACAAACTAGTATCTCTGAACTTAACAAGGCACAAAAAATATGGGAGCTCTGTAAAATGAGCAGGAGATAAGTTATTTTCGGGGAGGTTAACTTTAGAGTGATACTAGTTTGGTAAGTGGGCACTCAGTATTATGGAGCTATAGAAATATAATTGGTGGAAAAAGTAGTTAAATAGCTTCCATAACAGACAATAGCACTGAAACAGGGGAGACACTTTGAAAGTCAGATTACTGTAAGAGGTGGAAGCCAGAGTCACGGCCTTTTAAAACCACAACAGGAAAAGGGTAGGACTGTTGTGGAAAAATAAAAGCTGTGTTTGTGTGTGCATGTGTGTGTGTATTTCTGAACATGTGCATGTGTGTGAATGAGGGAAGTACCTGTGTTAAAGCAATGCATGGGTGACCAGAGGTGATTACCACAGCAAAGTTCTGGTTATCACTAGTAGTAACACCATGTGATTCTGAGACATGCCTATTAGCTGATAATGCATATTTCCCCTCATAGTGGCTAATTGTGTCTCTGAACTGCATTACCCTTGATTGTAGAAACTGCCTCCTTTGGTGCAGCAGTTTGCAAGAACACAGAAAAAAAAATCTCTGAATCCCAGCATCAATCTGCAAAGCAGGAGTACTTTGCACTGGTAGTGTATTTTTTTTTCTATTTTTGAGTGAAGTTACTTAGTCACCGAGTGTCATGAATATATCTGTATGACCAGTAGCCATAGAAAGTTGTGAATTAAATTCATAGAATCTTAGGAGATAAATTAATAAAGTTTAATTTTCAGTTCAACATCCACCTTAGATTTGTATTCATCCTGTATGTGCTATTTGTAGATAAAAATTCACCAGACAGAAGAATTTTTTTAATGATTCCCTCTTTCCACTGATACCTTACTCAAACTTCAGAAACAAACTCAGAAACTTACTCAAACAGAACATCTTAGCATACTAGTCTTGCACTTTATTGCAGAGGATAGACGCTATGAGTTGCTATAGACCTTCATCCAGTAGAACTGGGTTTGATTCCCTCAGAGTTCATTTACTTGTCAAATTTTGAGCAAATCAGTTAACCAGGCAGTAATTCTAGGCCTGTGCAAACATTGTGCCTCAGCCTTGAGAAGTGTAAAACAGACCTCCTGTGAAGGTAGTGAATGTGAAAATCCTCAACCATCAGTAGCCTGAAGAAAAACACTAAGAAGAACATGCTGATTGCTGTTTTCTACTGGATGTCATAGCTGGTGAGATTTATTTGTGCACCATCACAGGATCATAGGATCATAGGAAGTTACTAGGCTATTGGCTCTGAGGGCCTTATAAGCCTAGCCAAGAGTTTAGCCCATGTTTAGACAAGTCATCACCCAATGCTCCTGTCCAGCAGGGACACAGGTGGAATCTCATGTGTGTATTTTCTGTTTCCCATCCAGTTATCCAGGTTGCACTTAAAAAGAGATAATGAGGTAGTCTGCTTGATGTGGAGAGGGAGTCTATTCCACAGATGGAGGAGTCTCTGGGACACAAATCTGTCCCACCAACAAGTCCTATTGATGACACAGGCCAGGTTGAGGTCACATTTGTGGGTTACTTGAGTGGAGCTTGACTTGTGGATATGCAGCAGTCCCATCAAGGCGGGGTCTGAGATTGCTTTGTATGCCAGACAGAGGTTATCTCTGAGGGGTCTCTATGAAAGTGAGTA